>NW_007241188.1:0-862 GCF_000164805.1 Carlito syrichta
GGGGCCCTAACTAATACAGACATCTAAACAAAACAAAACAAAACAAAACACTGTATTGGAAAATTAGAAAATGTGCTACTTTGAGGAACTAAATTGCCCTTGCAAAAGTGTTCATTATCTTAATTAAAATAATAGACATAATCTCTATTTATAGAAAAAAGATACATCTTGGAGAAAAAGAATGGAGAATTCGTTTATTATTCGCATATATCTATAGAGAGAGAATACCTTCTCTCTTTGTATGAATCAGTTTTGCATTTCTATAAATGAATACCTCAGTCTCGGTAATTTATAAAGAAAACAGGTTTTCTTCTTGGCTTCTGGTGAGGCCTCAGAAATGTTTTTACTCATGATGAAAAGTGAAGGGAGCCGGACTCGGTGGCTCAGCCTGTAATCCCGCACCTTTGGGAGTCTGAGGTGAGTGGATTGCCTGAGCCTGCAGGTTTGAGATCTGCCTGGCCGGCGAGACTTCATCTTTACAATAAATCAAAAAAATTAGCCGGGCATGGTAGCACGCACCTGTAATTCCGGCTACTCGGAAGGCTGAGGTGGAAGGATCACCTGAGCCCAGCAGGTCGAGGCTGCAGTGGCTGGGAGTGGCCACTGCACTCCAGTCTGGGTGACAGAATGAGATCCCAACCCAAGGAAAAAAAAAAAAAAGAAAAGTGAGGGGAGATGGCATGTTGCATGGTGAGAGCAGAAGAGAGAGAAGCAAGAGCTGGAAGGGAAGTGGTACCAGACTCTTTCAAACTAACTTTCACATGAACTAGAAGAACAAAAACTCACTCATTTCCATGAGAAGGACAAGGTATTCATGAGAAATCCACTCCATGCCCAAGCAGCTTCTCACTACGCCCTACCT
>NW_007241189.1:0-768 GCF_000164805.1 Carlito syrichta
CACAGCTCTCACCTCTTCCTGTCTCTAACATCTGAAGTCATAGTTGTTGGGCCTGTGGGACTTACATAATTGGCTCTTCTGGTTCTTAGGCTTTCAGACTTGGACTAAATTGCAACACTGACTTTCCTGGTCCTCCAGCTTGCAGATGGCAATGGTTGGGGTTGAATTTCTCAACCTCCATAATCATGTGGCCAATTTACATAATAAATCTCTTTCTCTTTCTCTTTCTCAGGGGCCCTAACTAATACAGACATCTAAACAAAACAAAACAACTGTATTGGAAAATTAGAAAATGTGCTACTTTGAGGAACTAAATTGCCCTTGCAAAAGTGTTCATTATCTTAATTAAAATAATAGACATAATCTCTATTTATAGAAAAAAGATACATCTTGGAGAAAAAGAATGGAGAATTCGTTTATTATTCGCATATATCTATAGAGAGAGAATACCTTCTCTCTTTGTATGAATCAGTTTTGCATTTCTATAAATGAATACCTCAGTCTCGGTAATTTATAAAGAAAACAGGTTTTCTTCTTGGCTTCTGGTGAGGCCTCAGAAATGTTTTTACTCATGATGAAAAGTGAAGGGAGCCGGACTCGGTGGCTCAGCCTGTAATCCCGCACCTTTGGGAGTCTGAGGTGAGTGGATTGCCTGAGCCTGCAGGTTTGAGATCTGCCTGGCCGGCGAGACTTCATCTTTACATAAATCAAAAAAATTAGCCGGGCATGGTAGCACGCACCTGTAATTCCGGCTACTCGGAAGGCTGA
>NW_007241190.1:0-363 GCF_000164805.1 Carlito syrichta
GTAAAGGTAAGTAAAGATAAAGTAAATTCTTTTCTAGATTTTGTACAAAAAGTTGCCTGCTAATTCCACTTAAACTCTTTCTTTGTCTAAGATTAAGCAAAAGGCAGATAAAAATTACGAGGATTTCATTTCTAAAATAGCCGCCACCATCAAATGAATAATTACTAGCAAAGAGGCAGCAAAAATTTTAGTAAAACAATTGGCTGTTAAAAATGCTAAAAACACTTGTTAGGCTTTAATAAGACTGATAAAAAAGACCGGCAATGTAATTGATTATATCAGACAATGCTGATGATAATGATGATGATTAAAAACCCTTCCTTCTTGCCACCCTTGCTGCACCTCTCTCTAAAGTTTTCCTTA
>NW_007241191.1:0-584 GCF_000164805.1 Carlito syrichta
AGTGTTATTAGCATTTTTAACAGCCAATTGTTTTACTAAAATTTTTGCTACCTCTTTGCTAGTAATTACTCGTTTGATGGTGGTGGTTATTTTAGAAATGAAATCCTCGTAATTTTTATCTGCCTTTTGCTTAATCTTAGACAAAGAAAGAGTTTAAGTGAAATTAGCAGGCAACTTTCTGTACAAAATCTAGAAAAGAATTTACTTTATCTTTACTTACCTTTACACCTTTATGTTTCAAGGCCTTAGACATAATACGAATATAGGCTCTCTTTTCCTTGGAGCTGCAGTTCCCCATAACTGTGATAACAAAACACCAATATACACAATATACAGTAATGTCTCTACAAAAACTGAATCACTCTTTTTACGGTGATAACGAGTCACACAGTCCGTCGGCAACACTATACAACTAACCTGCTTGCCTATCAACCCGCGCACTCCGGGGGGCCTGCAGCACCCTAAGGCAAGGTCTGTCCAGAAACGAGATGAATGAACAAACGGGGAACATATATATATATATACAATTACCGGAGTCAGGTCCCTGGGTTCGGGCGCCAAAGCTGTCGGTGACCCAGCACTGA
>NW_007241192.1:0-731 GCF_000164805.1 Carlito syrichta
CCTTATACATAATACGAATATAGGCTCTCTTTTCCTTGGAGCTGCAGTTCCCCATAACTGTGATAACAAAACACCAATATACACAATATACAGTAATGTCTCTACAAAAACTGAATCACTCTTTTTACGGCGATAACGAGTCACACAGTCCGTCGGCAACACTATACAACTAACCTGCTTGCCTATCAACCCGTGCACTCCGGGGGGCCTGCAGCACCCTAAGGCAAGGTCTGTCCAGAAACGAGATGAATGAACAAACGGGGAACATATATATATATATACAATTACCGGAGTCAGGTCCCTGGGTTCGGGCGCCAAAGCTGTCGGTGACCAGCACTGACCAAGGGTGGGTTAGGACCCGCACCAGAGAATCTGGACACCGAGAAGAAACTACTCGGAGGCAGTTCTTCTGGGAACAGTCTGATCAGGACTTGAGCCGATTTTATTCAAACCTTTTCCAACTTATATACCATTTTCTATACCCTCCAGCAATGTGATAATCACTCACTGGGGGCTTACAAGTTTCATGCTTTACAAACTATGCATCACAAAACCACCACGAGATCTGCAATTTCCAAGCAGACAATTCGAATTCCATGATGCCTGCCGTGCTTACATTAACGTCACAGGTGCACAATTTCAATACAAATCGTTCAAAGTGTTTTCCATAATGTGTCAATGAATCATTCATATTATACTCTGTTGTTCTATACCCTGATTAATACAAAAAC
>NW_007241193.1:0-919 GCF_000164805.1 Carlito syrichta
AACAGCAAGCATAAATTTATGCAACTATGAGTGTATATGTATATATTTTATCCTAACAAGTCTACTCTAAAAATCAAATAGTAGCTGTCACACTCTTGAACAAGGAAATGCAGGGTTGCCAAGATGGCGGCCATGGACTGAAGCAGAGAGTTTCGGTAATTAACGAAACAAAAGAAAACGTTCTGCCTGGCTAGGTGCAGGGCGACAAAACTATCATGGTAATTTAGTTTCTAATCTTAGCCCTAGGGGAAACAGCTTTCGGGAACAAGAGCTGACTACCCAGTCTACCAGGAAATAGAAGTTAAAATATATCTAGAAAGAAGTAAAACTTAGAAAGACAGAGAGAAATAATTCTGCTATGCACTTTCCATCAGGTGTATTGAGATTTACTTATAAGTTTACTGCCATGTATGCACACTGGTCACTAATCACACGCCAATATTATAGGTATAACTGATATCCTATGTCAGAGGCGATCTTCCAGATGGGCCTTTACAGGCCTCAGCCATGTAGCTATAGATGTTGGCTCCCAACACTGAGGCCTCTATCCTAATGGAGGCAGAGTCACTAAGTCATCTATAACAGATGAAGGATAATCACTGGACCACCCATCACAACATTGGGTCAGCAATAGGGGCAGCCCTCAAAGAACATGGTATTCACTAGAACATCCAACTCAGAGGGGGAATAACCACTGTGGCACCAATTATAGTGGAGGGTCAGTAACTGGGACACCCATTAGGAGGATGACCAATTATTGGGGCACCAATCACAGAGGGTGTTCAGTCACAGAGACACTCACTACAGGGGAAGAACAATCATTGGGGAACCCATGAGAGCAAAATTAACTCACTGAAGCACTGGTCACAGAAGAGGAACAGTCAATGAGACACCCATCCAGAGGAGGACCGGACATTAG
>NW_007241194.1:0-1274 GCF_000164805.1 Carlito syrichta
CATCAGGACAAAAAATCAGCAAGGAGATCCGGAACCTCAATGAGACTCTGGACCAAATGGACTTAATTGATACCTATAGAACACTCCATCCAAAGACCACAGAATACACATTCTACTCATCACCACATGGAACATATTCTAAGATCGACCACATAATTGAACACAAATCAAGTATAAGCAAATTTAAAAGGACTGAAATTCTACCATGCACCTTCTCGGACCACAGTGGAATAAAAATAAACATAGACACCAACAAAGTCCCCCCAAAACCCACAAAGACATGGACACTAAACAGCATGATGCTAAATAACTCCTGGGTCAATGATGACATCAAAATAGAGATCAAAAGATACCTGGAAACAAATGAAAATAAAGAAACATCTTACCAAAATCTCTGGGATGCCTTAAAAGCTGTAATAAGAGGGGAATTTATATCCCTACAAACACACATGAGGAAAATGGAAGGAACAGAAATTGTCAACCTAACAAGCCACCTAAAGAAGCTGGAAAAGCAAGACCACAAAAACCCTAATTTCAGCAGAAGAATCCAGATCACCAAAATAAAAGCCCAAATCCAGGACATAGAAGACAAAAAGATAATACAAAAAATCAATGAAACAAAAAGCTGGTTCTTCGAAAGGGTAAACAAGATTGATGGTCCCCTAGCTAGACTGACCAAGAAAAAACGAGAAAAAAACCAAATAAGCATAATCAGAAACACAAAAGATGAAGTCACATCTGACCCTGAAGAAATACAAAAGATCATTAGAGACTACTACGTACACTTGTATGGAAACAAACTTGAAAACCAGAAGGAAATGGAAGACTTTCTGACATCACACAACCTACCTAGGTTGGAACAAGAAGAAATTGAGACCCTAAATAAACCAATAACAATCAAGGAAATCGACCACGTAATAAGAAAACTTCCTACAAAAAAAAGCCCTGGTCCAGATGGCTTTCCAGCAGAATTCTACAAGACATTTAAGGAGGAGCTGATACCAATCCTACTGAAGGTATTCCAGGCGATTGAAAAAGATGGAACTCTCCCCAAATCATTTTACGAAGCCAACATCACATTGATACCCAAGCCAGGTAAAGATCCAACAAAGAAAGAGAACTACAGGCCAATATCTTTGATGAACATAGATGCTAAAATTCTCAACAAGATCCTAGCAAACCGGATTCAGCAATACATCTCAAAAATCATCCATCATGACCAGAAAGCTTCATTCCTGGCATGCAGACTGGTTCATATTCGTAAAACCATAATG
>NW_007241195.1:0-1518 GCF_000164805.1 Carlito syrichta
CCAGTCTCATTCAGTTCATATGATTCACTTGAGCAGTAGGTACTTCGTTTACATTCAACAGTCAAAAGGGATGTGAAGCCTCTCTTATTCCTCCAAAACAATCATGCTGTGTGCCCAGCTCCTTTGTGTGCAGTGTTCACATCCACCAGTGCTGTGAGTGAGATCGGACTCAGAGCCACCACCAGCAGGTCTGTTCCTGTCCTGTGAATACAGAGGATGAGTATTAAGTCATTCGCTCACCAGCACAACTTGAGCAGATTTCTATATGCCTGTGAGAGTAGCCTCCAACTAAGAATGCACGCCGAAACTCTGACTGCCCCAAATGCTAATAAATGCATTGGACCAGGATCTGGTTGAAGTGGTGTGTTTTCAAACCCTTTAGCTCTCATGGATAAGAGCAAAGGTTATTTTGTGTCTGAAAACAAACATATTTCTGGAATAATTAATACACAATCTCCTAAACCTTATTTCTGGAGAAAATCACATATACTGTCTTTATTGTAAATGCTTTTTCTTAAATTACAGGAGAGAAGCGTGCAAAACAAATCTGTGAACAAATCCGAATTCCAGAAATCAAACTCTTTTTATTTCCATTAACTCAAAGAATTTCTATGGAAGGAAATCCTTTTCAGAGGGGTTCTTCCAGCTGGGTGGGTTGCGGGAGGCAAGGCCATGATAGCATGCCCTCCAGAGGCTGTGAGATCACCATGGTAACTGTCCCTTCCCTATCAATAAACAAGAGCTATAGACATCAATATTCTGAAAAGCCGCTTCCTTTTCCATGGTTATGACATATGAACTAGTTTCAAGACTGAAATGTAACTCTTTTTGTGCAAAACAAACAATATCTTTGCTGATGGAAGTATTTTACTAGAATTCGGTGTAGATAAATACAAAAATTTTGAAGTCGGCCATTGTAGTCTGGTTTCAAGCAAGGCAAAATCTGTGCCCTAAGTCATTCAAGGATGCTACAGCTGCAGGGAGTGGTGTGTGTAGGTCCAGGAAGAAGAAAAAGGAATAAATGACACATCAGAAACTAAGGTGGCAACAATAAAACAATGCATGCTCCCACCCAGCTCATGGAATTGTTTACAAGAAGCACACACCTCAATAGTTGTCAGTGTTTGTGACAACTTCTTATCAGTAATCATCTCTAGATATCTAACTGTTACCGAGCAGGGCAAAACGAAATCAACATTTTCCAAATGAAATATATCTCTTTCCCATGAGGGCAGCTAAGTTTTACTCGCCAGCATTGTTTTCATTGGCATCTCATTTCAGGTGTGCAAAATCAGCATTGCAAAATTATCACAAACACTGATTTGCACAGCCCACTGTTTAGAGGTACAAAGTCAGACACCGGCAGGCATCAGTAAATTTTGCAATATGTGAATGAACGTATAAGCTAAACAAACACTCCAGCTTGTACTTACATTTTGTTTCACCTGGGGCACTAATGAGCTTAGTCAATGACGAAGAAAAAATAATCAGCGACAGAAGTGGGGTGTGGATCTTTTC
>NW_007241196.1:0-1005 GCF_000164805.1 Carlito syrichta
CAGGAGGGGAGAGAGTGGGCATCCTGTCTAGTTCCAGTTTTCAGGGGAATTGGTTCCAATTTTTGTCCATTTAGGAGTATGCTGGCTGTGGGTTTCTCGTAGATGGCTTTTACTATTTTGAGGTATGTTCCCCGTATGCCTAGATGTTCAAGGGTTTTTATCAAGAAGGGGTGCTGGATTTTATCAAAAGCTTTTTCTGCATCTAGTGATATGATCATGTGGTTTTTGTTTTGACATCTGTTGATGTATTTAATTACATTTATGGTTTTACGAATATTGAACCAGCCTTGCATGCCAGGAATGAAGCCTACTTGGTCATGATGGATGATTTTTGAGATGTATTGCTGAATCCGGTTTGCTAGGATCTTGTTGAGAATTTTAGCATCTATGTTCATCAAAGATATTGGCCTGTAGTTCTCTTTCTTTGTTGGATCTTTACCTGGCTTGGGTATCAATGTGATGTTGGCTTCGTAAAATGATTTGGGGAGAGTTCCATCTTTTTCAATCGCCTGGAATACCTTCAGTAGGATTGGTATCAGCTCCTCCTTAAATGTCTTGTAGAATTCTGCTGGAAAGCCATCTGGACCAGGGCTTTTTTTTGTAGGAAGTTTTCTTATTACGTGGTCGATTTCCTTGATTGTTATTGGTTTATTTAGGGTCTCAATTTCTTCTTGTTCCAACCTAGGTAGGTTGTGTGATGTCAGAAAGTCTTCCATTTCCTTCTGGTTTTCAAGTTTGTTTCCATACAAGTGTACGTAGTAGTCTCTAATGATCTTTTGTATTTCTTCAGGGTCAGATGTGACTTCATCTTTTGTGTTTCTGATTATGCTTATTTGGTTTTCTTCTCGTTTTTTCTTGGTCAGTCTAGCTAGGGGACCATCAATCTTGTTTACCCTTTCGAAGAACCAGCTTTTTGTTTCATTGATTTTTTGTATTATCTTTTTGTCTTCTGTGTCCTGGATTTGGGCTTTTATTTTGGTGATCTGGATTCTTCTGCTGAAATTA
>NW_007241197.1:0-13104 GCF_000164805.1 Carlito syrichta
GAAATAACTAGCCAGACAGCTGTCTAGCCATCTGAATTAACTAGTTTTTTAACCAGTTATTGAGATGGCTAGCCAACTGACTTAATGAGTTGACTTAACTAGCTAGCCAGCTGGTTATCCAGGTGACTTAACTAGTTGATTAATGAGCCAGGCAGCTGGCGAGTTAGGTGACTAAACTAGCAGGCTTTACTAGTTATCCAGTTGGCTAGCCAGCAGTCTGAACTAGCTCTCTACCTCTCTAGCCATCTGGATAACCAGCATTCTTAACTAACTGACTTAATTAGCTAACCAGCTGGCTAGCCAACTGACTAACTGGGTCACTACCTAGATAGCCAGCTGGCTAGCCAGCTGGCTTTACTAGCTGTTTTACTAGTTGGCTTGCTTTCTAGTCAGTTGAATTAACTAGCTTGCTACATAGCTAGCCAGCTGCCTATACAGCTGAATTAACGGGTGACTTATCTTGCTAGCAAACTGTCTAGCAAGCTGACATAACTGTCAAGCTACCTACCTAGCCAGCTGGCTAGTCAGCTGTCTTAACTTGGTCAGTTAACTATCTAGCCAGCTGGCTAGACAGCTGACATAACTAGCTAGTTACCTAGCTAGCATCCTGGCTTCCAGCGGACTTACCTATATGAATTAACTAGCTAGGCAGCTGGCTAGCCAGCTGAAAATTTTGCCTAGCTACCTACATTGCCAGCAGGCTAGCCAGCTGACTTAACTAGTTGACTTAACAAAGCATCAGCTGTCTAGCCAGTAGAATAAACTAGCTAGCTACCTAGCTAGTCAGGTGAATAGCCAGCTGATTTATCTGGTTGACATAACTAGTCACCTGATGGCTAGCCAGCTGACTTAACTAGCTAGCTACTCAAGAAAGGCAGGTGTATAGCCGGCTGACTTAACTAGCTGAATTAACTAGCTAGCCTGCAGACGTAACCAGCTGATTTAAGTAGCTAATTACCTAGCAAACCAGCTGTCTTTACTAGCTGAAATAACTAGCTAGCTTCCTAGCTAGCTATCTGGCAAGCAAGCTGACTTATCTAACTGACTTAACTGGCTGACTACCTAGCTAGCCAGTTGACTTTACTAGCTGAAATAACTAGCCAGACAGCTGTCTAGCCATCTGAATTAAGTGTCTTTTTAACTAGCTATCGAGCTGACTACCCAAATGACTTAATGAGGTGATTTAACTAGCTAGCCAGCTTGTTAGCCAGCTGACTTAACTAGTTGATTAACGAGCTAGGCAGCTGGCCCACCAGGTGACTAAACTAGCTGGCATTACTAGTCATCCAGCTGATTAATCAGTTGATTTAACTAACTCTCTACCTCTCTATCCATCTGGATAGCTAGGTTTCTTAACTAGCTGACTTAATTAGCTAGCCAGCCAGCTAGCCAACTGACTTAACTAGGTCACTATCTAGCTTGCTAGCTGGCTAGTCAACTGACTTAAATAGCTGTCTTAACTAGCTGGCCTGCTTTCTAGTTAGTTGAATTAACTAGCTTACTACATATCTAGCCAGCTGTCTATACATCTGAATTAACTTGGTGGCTTATCTTGCTAGCCAGCTGTCTAGCTAGCTGACATAACAGGCAACCTACCTACCTGGCTAGCTGGCTAGTCAGCTGACTTAACTTGGTCACTTAACTATCTAGCCATCTGGCTAGACAGCTGACAAAACTAGCTAGATACCAAGCTAGCATGTTGGCTTGCTAGCTGACTTATCTAGCTGAATTAACTAGCTAGCCAGCTGGCTACCAAGCTGAATTATTTGCCTAGCTACCTAGCTAGCCAGCAGGCTATCCAGCTGATTTAACTAGCTGACTTAAAGTACCCAGCCGGCTAGCCAGCAGACTTAAGTAGCTAGCTACTTAGCTAGACAGGTGAATAGTCAGATGAGTAATATATCTGACATAACTAGACACCTAATGGCTACCCAGCTGACTTAACTAGCTACATACCTTCCTAGACCACTGGCTTGCCAGTTGACTTAACTACCTAACTACCTACATAACCCACTGTCCAGCGTGCTGACTTCACTAGGTGACTTATCTAGCTAGATAGCTTGCTAGCCAGCTGACTTAACTGGCTAGCTATTTCAGCTTGGAAGCTGGCTAGCAAGCTGACTTAACTAGCCGACTTAAGCTAGCTACATAGCTGGCCAGCTGACTTAAATAGATGTTTTAACTAGCTAGCTACCTAGCTAGCTGTCATGTAGCTAGCTGACTTAACTAGCTGACTTATCTATCTATCTAGCTGACATATCTAGCTGACTTAACTAGTTAACTTGCTAACTAGCCAGAGGACTTAACCAGCCTAAATAACTAGTGAGCCAGGAGGATACCCATCTGATGTAACTTGCTTTTCAACCAGCTAGCCAGCTGGCTAGACAACTGACTTAATGAGCTGAATTATCTACCCAGCTAGCTAGCCAGCTGACTAAATTAGCTGAATTAACCAGCTGTCCAGCTGCTAGCCAGCTGACTTAATTGCCTAGCTACATATGTATCCAGTAGTCTAGCCAGCTGATTTAACTAGCTGACTTAACAAAGCAGCCAGCTGGCTATCCAAAAGACTTAACTAGCTAGCTACCTGGCTAGGAAGCTGGATAGCTAGTTGACTTAACTAGCTGATATAACTAGATAGTTTGAAGGCTGACCAGCTGACTTAACTAGATACCTACCTACATAATATGTTGGCTTGCTAGCTGAATTTACTACCTACCTACCTAGCTAACCTGCTGTCCTGCACGCTGACTTAACTAGGTTACTGAACCTGCTAACCAGTTGGCTACCCAGCTCCATTAACTAGCTAGCAACCCTGCTAGGCAGCTGGGTAGTGAACTGACTTAACTAACTGACAAAACTCGCTAGACAGCTGCCTTATATAGCTGAGTTAACTAGCCAGCTATCTAGCTATCCAGCTGACTTAATTAGCTGACTTAACTATCTAGCTACCTAGCTAGAAAGCTGGCTGACCAGATAACTTAACTAGCAGACTTAACCTGCTAGCCAGCTGGCTGGCCAGCTGACTAGCTATCCAGCTTGCTGGCCAGCTGAAATAACGACCTGTCTTTACCAGCTACCTAGCTGGCTAGCCAGCAGACTTACCCAGCAGGATACCTAGCTAGCAAGCTGGAAAGCCAACTGAATTAACTAGCTGACTTAACTAGCTATCCCACTTGCTAGCCAGGCGACTTAACTAGCTTGCTACCTAGCTAGCCAGCTGGATAGCCAGCTGACTTAACTACTTGACTTAACCAGCTAGACAGCTGGCTGGCCAGGTGATTCAACTAGATGACTTAACTAGTTTTCCTGATGCCTAGCCAGCTACTTAGTTAGTTCTCTACCTAGCTAGCTAACTGGCTAAGCAGCTGAATTAAATAGCTGCCTTGTTTAGATAGTCAACTGACTAGACAACTGAGTTAACTAACTCGCTATCTAGCTAGTCTGCTGTCAAGCCACCTGACATAACTAGCTGACTTACATAGCTGGTCAGATTGTTAGTCATCTAAATTAATTAGCTTGCTATATAGCTAGCCAGCTGGCTAGCCAGCTGACTTAACTAGGTGACTTAACTATCTTGCCAGTAGACTAGACAGCTGACTTTATCTAACTAACTAGCTAGCTAGCTGTCAAGCCAGCTGACTTAATTAGGTAACCTAACTAGCTAGCTGATTTAAGGCCTAGCTACCTAGCTAGCCAGCTGGAAAACCAGCTGACTTAACTAGCTACCTACCTATGTAGCCCACACATTTGTCAGCTGACTTAGCTACCTAGCTACCTAGATAACCAGCTGGCTAGTTATCTGAATTATCTAGGTTGTTTAACTGCTAGCTAACTGGCTAGCCAGTTGACTTAACTAGCTAGCTACCTAGCTAGGCAGCTGGCTAGCCAGCTGACTTAACTCGTAGACTTAACAAACTGGAAAACTGACTTAACTAGCTAACCTAACCAGCTAGGTACCTAGCTAGCCAGCTGGCATAAATTACTGTCTTAAGTACCTAGTTACCTATCTAACTATCTAGCAAATCAGCTGACTTAAGTAACTGACTTAACAAGCTAGCTACCTGACATGACTACCTGACTTATATATCTAGCTTCCTATCTAGCCAGCTGACTTAACTAGCTGAAATACCTATCTAGCCAGATGACAAGCCATCTGACTTAACTAACAATTTGTCTAGCTAACCAGCTGGATAGCCAACTGACTTAATGAGCTGACTTAACTAGCTAGCCAGTTGGTTGCCAGGTGACTTAACTAGCTGACTTAACCAGCAAGTCAGTTAGCTAGACAGCTGCTTTAAATAGTTGGCTACCTATCTAGACACCTGGCTCACCAGCTGACATGCCTAGCTCACTTTAGCTAGCAAACTAGCCAGCTCACTTAAATAGATAGCTACCTAACTAGCCAGCAGTCAAGCTTGCTGACTTAACGATCTGACTTCAAACAGTTAGCCTGCTGGCTAGCAAGCTGACTTATCTAGCTAGCTACCAACCTAGACAGCTGACTAAGCAAGCTGACCTAACCAGCTACCCAGTTGGCTACCCTGCTGATTTAACTCACTGACATCTCTAGCTAGCCAGGTAGCTATCGAGCTGTCTTAACTAGCTAGCTACCTACATTGTCAGTTGGCTTGCCAGCTCTCTTAACTAGCTGAATTAGCCAGCTTGCCAGCTGGTCAGCCAACTGACTTAACTGGCTCGCTACCTAGCTAGCCAACTGGCTAGCCAGCTGACTTAACTAGTTGACTTAAAAAGCTAATTAACTAGCTACTCAGCTGACGTAGTTAGCTGACTATCTAGTTACCTAGCTAGCCAGCTGACTTTAAAAAAGCTAACTACCTAGCTACCTAGCTAACAAGTAGACTTGAATAGTAGATGCCTAGCTAGCTAGCTGACTTAACCAGATGGTTATGTAGTTAGCTTACTCATTAACATTCTAGCTAGCTGACTTAATCATCCTGACTTAACTCGGTAGCTAATGAGCTAGCTAGGCTACTCAAACAGCTGACTCAACCCGTTTGGGTAACTAGCTAGCCTGCTGACTCAACCAGCTGACTTAACACGTTAGTTAACTAGCTAACTACCTGACTCAACCTGCTGACTTAACTCATCAGCTTACTACCTAGCTAGCTGTCTGAACTAGTTGTCTAAATTAGGTAGCTGACTTAATGAGCTGACTTAGTTACCTGACTTAACTACTTAGCTAGCTGACTTAACTGGCTGACTTAACTAGTTAACTAGCTAACTTAACTACATGAATTAAATTGTTAACTAACTATCTAGCTAGCTGAATAAGTAGCTGACAACTAGTTAGCAAACTATTTAGGTAGCAGTCTTAACTAGTTGACTTAAATATTTAGCTAACAAGTGAGCTAGCTGTCTTAGGTAGCTGACTTAGCTAGGTAGCTTATTAGAGAGCTGACTTAGCTAGTTGACTTAAGTAGTTGGCTATCGAGATAGCTAGCTGACTAAACGAGTTGGCTAATGTGTTAGTTAACTGTTTTAACTATTTGGTAAATGCATTAACTAACTGTCTTACTTAGTTGGGTATTGAGTTAGCTAGGTGATTTAACTTGTTGGCAGATGATGTGGACAACTACTTATCTGGTTTAACATGATGGCTGACTCCTCGGCTGATTTGTTAGCAGTCTTAACCAGTCAGACATCTAGTCGGCTGACTAGTTAGCTGGGTTAATTATTTGACTGATGAGTTGGCCCACAAATTAGCTTAGTTAGGTAGTTGGCTGACTAATTTTCTCACCTAACTACACGGATGACTAGTGGTTCGACTATTTAACTGACCTAACTAGTCAGCCCACAATTTAGCTGACCTAACTTGTCAGCTGACAAGTTGGCAAAACAGTCGGCCAATTGGTTAACTGACTTAAATAGTTGACTGGCTAGTCTGCTGACGGGTTAGCTTAGTTAACATAGCCAGTGAGTGACCCACAGATGAGCTGACATAACTTGTCGGCCAGCAAGTGAGTCGACTGCTCAGCTGACTTAACTATTTTGTCCATGAATAAGCTGATTTGTCAGCTGGCTTAATTAGTAAGCCGGCGAGTGAGCTTGTCAGCTGACTTTAGTCAGATAGAAAGTGAGCCGAATGGTCAGAAGAGTTAACTAGTCAGCGAGCTGACCGGTGAGCTGACTTAACTAGTCGGCTAGCGAGCAAGCCAACTAGTTAGCTGACCTGTTGTCCTGTGAGTGAGCCGACAATTCAGTTGACCTCTTGGCAGGTGAGCAAGGCAACTAGTTTGCTGACTGGTTTGCAGTTGAGTGAGTCGACTAATTAGCTGACCTGATGGAAAGTGAGCGAGCCAACTAGTTATCTGACCAGTTAGCTGAGTTGCTAGCCAACTAGATAGCTAAATAACTAGCCGATTTGCTAGCTGACTTAACTAGCTAGCTAACTATCTAGCTGATATAACTAGATAGCAAACAAGCTATCTAACTCTCTAGTTTGCTGACTTAACTTACTCACTGAATAGTTAGGTGAGTTGGTAGCTGACTTAACTAGCTAGCTGGCTAGCTAACTGACATAACTAGCTGACTAGCTACTTTTCTGGATAGCTGGTTAGCCAGCTGACTTAACAAGTTAGTTAACTGGTTCTCTAAAAGGGTAGCCAGCTGGCTTAACCAGCCAGCTACCTGGCAGGCTAGCTGGCTAGGCAGCTGGCTACCTAGCTAGTGGGCTGTCCAGGTGGCTCACCAGCCAGCTTAAATAGTCATCCAGGTGATTGGACAGTCAGATAGCCATCTGGATTAACTAGACAGCCAACCTGCTAGTCAGCTGGCTAGCCAACTGGCTTAACTAGCAGGCTACCTACCTGACCAGCCTGCTAACAAGCCAGCTTAACTTGTCAGCTACCTAGCTAGCCTGCCGGCTAACAAGCTTACTTAACTAGCTGAATTAAATAGATAGCCATCCATCTATCCAGCTGGCTTAACAAGCTAGCCACCTAGATGGCCAGCTGGCTAACCAGCTCATGTAACTCGCTGAATTAAATAGCTAGACAGCTGGCTAGCCAGCTGACTTAATTACCCAGCTACCTACCTAGTCAATTGTCTAGCCAGCTGACTTAACTACCTGACATAAATTAGCCAGCTGACTAGTCAGCTGATATAAGGAGCGAGCTACCCAGCTAGCCAGTTGACTAGCCACTTGCACTAAATAGCTGACTTAACCAGCTAGCCAGCCTGCTAGCCAGCTGACTCAACTAGCTGACGTAAGTAGATAGCCAGCTGGATAGCTAGCTGGTTTAACTAGTAGACATCACAAGCTAGACAGGTGTCTAACTAGCTGACTTAAATAGCTAGTTACTTATGTTTATCACTGGGTTGCCAGCTGACTTAACTACCTAGCTAACTTGCTAAACTGCTGGCTAGCGAGCTGACTTAATTAGGTGACTTAAGTAGTTAGTTAGTTGTCTATCCAGCTGACTTAGCCAGCTAGCTACCTAGCAAGGCCACTGGCTAGCCAGATGACTTAACTAGTTGACTTAACTAGCTAGTAACCCATCTAGCCAGCTACTGTACTAGCTGAAATAATTATCTAGCTACACAGCTAGCTAACTACCTATCTAGGCGACTTAACTAGCTGACTTAACTACCTAGCTAACTGACATAACTAGCTGACTTAACTAGCTATCTACCTAGCTAGCAATTTGACTGAACTAGCTGAAATAACTAGCTAGTTAACTGTCTAGTCAGCTGACTTAACAGCTTTTTAAGTAGCTAACGAGCTGTTTAGCCAACCAACTTAACAGGGTGACTTAAATAGCTAGTCAGTGCGTTAGCCAGCTTACTTAACTAGTTGATTAATGAGTTAGGTAGCTGGTCAGCCAGGTGAATATACTAGCTGACTTAACTAGATATCCAAGCGGCTAGCCAGCTAACTTAACTAGCTCTCTACCTCTCTAGCCACATGGATAGTCAGCAGATTTAACTAGCTGCCTTAACTAGCTGGCCTGCTTTCTAGTTAGTTGAATAAACTAGCTTGCTACATAACTACCACCAGGTTATCCAGATGAATTAACTAGGTGACTTATCTAGCTAGCTAGCTGTCTAGCTAGCTGACATAACTAGCAAGCTACATAGCTAGCCAGCTGCCTTCTCAGCTGACTTAACTAGCTGACTTAACTAACTAGCTACCTAGCTAGCCAGCTGATTAAACTAACTAAAATAACTAGCTAGCCTGCTGTCTAGCCATCTGAATTAACTAGTTTTTTAACTAGCTAGGGAGATGGCTAACCAACTGACTTAATGAGGTGATTTAACTAGCTATCCAGCTGGTTAGCTACCTGATTTAACTAGGTGACTAATGAGCTAGGCAGCTTGCCAGCCAGGTGACTAAACTAGCTGACTTAACTAGATAGCCAGTTGGATAGCCAGCTGAATTAACTAGCTCTCTGACTCTCTAGCCACATGGAAAGTCAGCTGAAAACTGACTTAATTAGCTAGCCAGCTGGCTAGCCAACTGACTGAACTAATTTACTAACTAGCCAGCCAGCTTGCTAGCCAGCTGACTTAACTAGCCATCTTAACTAGCTGGCCTGCTTTCTAGTCAGTTGAATTCACTAGCTTGCTACATAGTTAGCCAGCTGGCTACCCAGCTGAATTAACTAGGTGACTTATCAAACTAGCCAGCTGTCTAGCCAGCTGATTTAACTAGCAGGATACCTAGGGAGCAAGATGGCTAGTCAGCTGACTTAACTAGTCGACTAAACTAGCTTGCCAACTGGCTAGACAGATGACATAACTATCTAGCTACCTAGATTGCAAGCTGGCAAGCCAGCTGTCTAAACTAGCTGACATAGATAGCCAGCTGGCTAGTCAACTAACTTAATTGCCTTACTACCTAGCTAGCCGGCTGACATAAGTAGCTGAAATAACTAGTGAGACAACTGGCTACCCATCTGACATAACCAGCTTTATAAGTAGCTAGCCAGCTGGCTAGACCACTTACTTCCCCAGCTGACTTAACTAGCTAGACAGCTGGTTGGCCAGCTGACTAAACTAGCTGATTTCACTAGCTGGCCAGCTGGTTAGCCAGCTGACTTAATTTCCTAGGTACCTAGCTAGCCAGCAGCCCAGCCAGCTAACTAACTAGCTGACTTAACGAAGTAGCCAGCTGGCTAGCCAGCAGACTTAAATAGCTACCTACCTAGCTAGACAGAGTGATAGCAAGCTGACTTAACTAGCTGACATACGTAGATAGCCTGATGGCTAGCCAGCACACTTAACTAGCTACCTACCTACATATCCCTCTGATTTGCCAACTGTTTAGCTACCTAACTACCTAGATAACATGCGGGCAAGCGAATTGACTTAACTATGTGATTTAACAAGCTAGCCAGCTGGCTAGTCAGCTGATTTAACTAG
This sequence comes from Carlito syrichta, assembly GCF_000164805.1. Taxonomy (NCBI): domain Eukaryota; kingdom Metazoa; phylum Chordata; class Mammalia; order Primates; family Tarsiidae; genus Carlito; species Carlito syrichta. Next base: position 9,385 of record NW_007241197.1, read on the forward strand.
CTAGGTACCCTGCTAGGTAGCTGGCTAGCCATCTGACTTAACTAGTTGACTTAGTCAGATATCCAGCTGTCTAGCAGGCTGATTTAACGGCCTAGCTACCTAGCTAGTCAGCTGGATAGTCAGCTGACTTAACTACCTAGCTACCTACGTAGGCTGCTCTCTTGCAAGCTGACATAACGTCTAGCTACCTAGCTATCGAGCTTGTTAGTGAGCTGACTTAACAAGGTTACTCAACTAGCTAGCTAACTGGCTAGCCAGTTCACTTAATTAACTAACTACACAGCTAGGCAGCTGGCTAACCAGCTGAGTTAACTTGCTGACTTTACTAGCAAGCAAGTTGATGTAAATAGGAGAATTAACTAGCTAGCTACCTAGCTAGCCAGTTGGCTAAACTAGCTGGCTTAACTAGCTAGCTACCTAGTTAGACATCTCACTTGCCAGCTGACTTAACTAGCTGAATTAACTAGCTAGCTAGCTGACATAACTAGCTGACATATATCTAGTTTCCTAGCTAGCCAACTGATTTAACTAGCTGAAATAACTTGCTAGCCCAATGGATAACCATCTGACTTGACTAGCTTTTTAACTAGCTAACCAGCTGGATATAAAACAGACATAATGAGCTGTCTTAACTAGCTAGCCAGCTGGTTTCCAGCTGATTTAACTAGCTGACTTAAACAGCTAGTCTGCTGGATAGCTAGCTGACTAAACTAGCTTATTAACTAGTTGGCTGGCTACCTGGCTAGCCAGCTGATTTAACTAGCTAGCTACCTGATTTGCTAGACAACTAGCCAGCTGGCTTAAATTGCTAGCTACCTGGCTGGCTGCCTGATTGGCAGCCAGCTAGTTACCTAGTGGACTGGGCACCTGGCTAGCCAGCTGGCTTAAATAGCCAGCTGTCTGACCAGAAAGTGGGATAGAAAGCTGGCTTAACTAGCCATCCACCCTGGTGTTCAACAGCCTAGCGAGCCGGCTTAATAATCTGGCCAGTTCCCTGACCAGGCTGGTAACCAGCTGACTTAGCATGCCAGTCACCTAGCTAGCCAACTGGCTAACCAGCTGACTTAACCAGCTGACTTAATTAGATAGACATCCGTCTTGCCAGCAGGCTAAACTAGCCAGCCACCTAGCTAGCCAGTTGACTAGCCAGCTCACCTAACTCAATGACAACTAGCCAGTCAGCTGGTTAAGCAGCTGACTTAATTAGCTAGCTACCTACCTAGACAGGTGGCTAGCCAGCTGACTTAACTAGCTGACTTGAACAGGTAATCAGCTGGCTAGCCAGGTGAATTAACGATGTATCTACCTAGCTAGCCAGTCGGCTTGCCACTTGAATTAGCAAGCTCACTTATCTAGCTAGCCAGCTGGCTAGCCAGCTACCTCAACTATCTTACATAACTATTTAGCCAGATGTCTAGTCAACTGGTTTAACTAGCTGACATCTCTAGCTAACCAGGTGGCTCCCCAGCTGATTTAACTAGCTAGCTACCGATGTATACCACTGACTTGCCTGCTGAATTAACTACCTAGCAACCTAGCTAACCACCTGGCTAGCGAGTTGACTTAACTAGATGACTTAACTATCTAGCCAACTGGCTAGTCAGCTGACTTAAGTAGTTAACTAACCAAATAGACAGCTGGTTAGTCACCTGACTTAAGTAACTGACTCAACTAGCTAGCCAGCTGACTTATCTATCTGATTTACCTAGCAAGCCAGCTGGTTGGCCAGTTGAATTAACTAGTTGACTTAACCAGCTAGCCAGCTGTAAAGACAGCTGACTTAATTAGCTAGTTATCTATATAGCCAGCTGGGAAGCCAGATGAATTAACTAGCTGACTTAACTAGCTTGGTACTTACCTATCCAGCTGGCTAGCCAATTGACTTAACTAGTTGACTTACCCTGCTATCAAGCTGTCACACCTAGCTGACTTATCTAGTTAGCTAGCTGGCTACCCAGCTGACTTAACTAGCTCTCTACAGAGTTAGCTAACTGGCTAGTCAGCAGACTTAACTAGCTGACTTAATAACTAGCCAGCTTTCTAGCCAACTGACTTAACAATCTCGCAACCTAGCTAGCCAGCTCGCTAGCCAGCTGACAACTAGCAGAATTAAATAGTTGGCCTGCTTGATAGACAGCTGAATTAACTAGCTTGTTATATAGCTAGCCAGCTGACTAGCTAGCTGACTTTAATAGGTTACTTAACTAGCTAGCCAACTGATTAGAAAGCTGACTTAGAGTAGCAACTACCTAGCTAGACAGCTGGATATCCAGCTGACTTAACTAGGTGACTTAACTAGCTAGCCAGCAGGCTAGACAGCTCATTTGGCTATCTAGCTACCTAGCTAGCCAGCTGTCTAGCCAGATGATTTAACTAGGTGACTTATGTAGCTAACCAGCTGTCTAGTCAGCTGATTTAACTAGGTGACTTACGTAGCCAATCACCTAGCTAGGTAGATGGATAGCCAGCTGAGTTAACTATCTTGCTAACTACGTAGCCCGTTGGTTTACCTGCTGACTTAATTACCTAGTTACCTACCTAACCAGCTGGCTAGTGTGCTGACTTAGTTAGGTTACTTAACTAGCTAGCCAACTGGCTAGCCAGCTGAATTAAATGACTAGCTACCCTGTTAGGCAACTGGTTAGCCTGCTGATTTAACTTTCTGACTTAACTATCCATAAAGCTGACTAAACTGGCTGATTTAACCAGCTAGCTACCTAACTAGCCAGCTGTCCTAACTAGCTGGCTTACCTAGCTAGCCACCTCGCTAGATATCTAGCTAGTCAGCTGACTTAACTAGCCGACTTAACTAGCTAGCTTGCTGATATAACAAGCTGACTTATATAGCTAGCTTCCAAGCTAGCCTGCTAACTTAACTAGCTGAAATAACTACCTAGCCTGATTGATAACCATCTGCCTTAACTAGATTTTTAACTAACTAACCAGCTGTATAGCCAACTGATTTAATGAGCTGTCAACTAGCTAGACAGCTGTTTTCCAGCTGACATAACTACCTGAGTTAGCCAACTAGTCAATTGGCTAGCCAGCTCACTTAACTTGCTGGTTGCCTATCTAGCAAGCTGACTATCCAACTGACTTACATAGCTGACTTAAGATAGCAAGCTGGCTAGCCAGCTCACTTAACTAGTTAGCTACCTACCTTGCCAGCAGGCTTGCCAGCTGACTTAACTAGCTGACTTGAACAGCTTGCCTGCTGTCTTGCAAGCTGACATATTTAGCTAACTACCTACTTAGCCAACTGGCTAGATAGCTGACTTAACTATCTGACGTAACCAGCTAACCAGTTGGCTAGCCAGCTGACTTAACTCACTGACATCACTAGCTAGCCAGTAGATATCTAGCTGACTTAACTAGCTAGCTACCTACCTTGCCAGTTGACTAGCCAGCTCTCCTAACTAGGTGAATAATCCAGCTAGGCAGCTGGCTAGCCAACTGACTTAACTGGCTCACTACCTAGCTATCCAGCTGGCTAACCAGTTGACTTAACTAGCTGACTTAACTAGCAAATTATCTAACTAGCCAGCTGACTTAAATAGTTAGCTAACTAGCTAGCTACCTAGCAAGCCATCTAACTTCAGTATTTAGCTAACTACCTATGTACCTAGCTAACAAGGTGACTTAAATAGTTAGATGCCTAGCTAGCTAGCTTACTTAACCAGATGGCTATGTAGTGTGCTTACTCGTAATCTAACATGCTAG
>NW_007241198.1:0-740 GCF_000164805.1 Carlito syrichta
CTTTTATTTTAAGACTGATTTGTTCTTCAGTGTTTTCTCCTTCTCTCTCTCCTCTCTGGCTCTCCTTCTGGGTGATGGGTGCTTTAACAATCACCTCAAGAGAGCAAGCTACTGCCTCCAGGATGAACATTGTTAAAAGCTGAATATTGGTTTTCAGGCTTCAGCTTCCCAAATCCTAAACTACTCAAGAACTTTACTGGTCAAATACCAAGAGAAAGAGCCTGAAGAAAAATAGAGAGAGAAGCCGGGCTTGGTGGCTCAGCCTGTAATCCCAGCACTTTGGGAGACTGAGGTGAGTGGATTGCATGAGCCCGCGGGTTCGACATCTGCCTGGGAAAATTGGCGGGCCCTCATCTCTACAATAAATCAAAAAATTAGCCTGGCGTGGTAGCGCGCGCCTGTAGTTCTGGCTACTTGGAAGGCTGAGGCGGAAGGATCACCGGAGCCCAGCAGGTCGAGGTTGCGGTGGCCGGGAGCGGCCACTGCACTCCAGTCTGGGTGAAAGAGTGAGACTCCAACTCAAAAAAAAAAAAAAGAAAAAGAAAAGAAAACCAGCTTTCCCACCACTGACCTGGGCACACAAGCCAGAAAAAAACCCCTCATCTTTGTCTCCTTCATTTTCTTCATTCAACAACCCAATTATTACTAAAGTCTCATTCTTCATCTCTGTGGCTGCTTCAACCTGAAATGGTGGCTAGATGTAAAGTGGAATTTTAATTGTCGAAAAAGGCAGACAACTA
>NW_007241199.1:0-1020 GCF_000164805.1 Carlito syrichta
GGAGCCCAGCAGGTCGAGGCTGCGGTGGCCGGGAGCGGCCACTACACTCCAGTCTGGGCAACAGAGTGAGACTCCAACTCAAAAAAAAATAAAAAAGAGTGGAAATATAAAAGAAACACTTAGGCAGTAAATATACATTTGGTGGCATGACATCCCATTGGTTACCAGAAATGTCTCATTTTTCTTACTTCAATACGGTGGAAAGAATCATTTCTTTGGTAGAAAATGCAGCATCACTTAAATCTTAACTTAATCTTAGCCAACTCTCTGATTCATTCTAATTTTATTTTATCATCTAACTTTCCCCCAATTCTATGAGCCCACTGGTTAGTCATCTTTAGAAAGAGTGCATGAGACTGCCTGAACTGAAAAATAAGAACTTGGACAAACTTAAAAAAACCTGAAGCTACACCCTACCATGCATACTGATATGCAATTTATTAAAGACAAAAGCAACAATGTTAATTAATATCTAGAATTATTCATTCAAATGCTTTTAGTTTTTTTTCTAGCCTTTTCTGCTCCCTCTTATGACTTTCCTAAAAGAAAAACTATCTTCTATCACTTATTCTATTTGTGTTGAAGTGATTTTTTTTTAATTTTAAGACTGATTTGTTCTTCAGTGTTTTCTTCTTCTCTCTCTCCTCTCTGGCTCTCCTTCTGGGTGATGGGTGCTTTAACAATCACCTCAAGGGAGGAACCTACTGCCTCCAGGATGAACATTGTTAAAAGCTGAATATTGGTTTTCAGGCTTCAGCTTCCCAAATCCTAAACTACTCAAGAACTTTACTGGTCAAATACCAAGAGAAAGAGCCTGAAGAAAAATAGAGAGAGAAGCCGGGCTTGGTGGCTCAGCCTGTAATCCCAGCACTTTGGGAGGCTGAGGTGAGTGGATTGCATGAGCCCGCGGGTTCAACATCTGCCTGGGAAAATTGGCGGGCCCTCATCTCTACAATAAAATCAAAAAATTAGCCTGGCGTGGTAGCGCGCGCCTGTAGTTCTGGCTACTTGGAAGGCTGA
>NW_007241200.1:0-1282 GCF_000164805.1 Carlito syrichta
TAGTGTGAAGCTTTTCAGACAGACTGTTTCCCTTTATAGCTGGCCTCTCCCTGCCCCCTCCCTTGGGGAGTGGCCTCTGACCAAGGTTGTCTCCTAAGGGTATGCATATTACCAGCAATGAGTTATGGAATGCAGGTGACCAATCATAGCTGAAAACAATGAAGTCATCACTCAGTCAATATAATTGTACTCACCATATAGGGATTTGAATAATTAGCTTGATTGCTTTGATTAAAAAACTGCTTGCCATAGTGCCTCAAGGTGTGGATTCTTCACCCACCTGCCACTCTCAGTGCCTCCTGTAAGTTTTTGGTTTTTTTTTTTAGTCAGAGTCACACTCTGTCACCCAGGCTGGAGTGCAGTGGCACGTTCACAACCACCGCAGCCTTGACCTGCTGGGTTTAGACAATCCTTCCACCTCAACCTTTCAAGTAGCCAGAACTACAGGTGCATGCAAGCATGCATGATTTGTTTTTTTTGTTGTTGTTGTTTTAACTTATTGTAGAGATCAGGTCTCACCAAGTTGCCCAGACTGGTCTCAAACCCAGGGCTCAGGCAATCCTCTCACCTCAGCCTCCCAAAGTTCTGGGATTACAGGCTGAACCACTGTACCTGGCCATCTCCTGTAGGTTTTAATAAACTGATGTATTTTCCTGCTAGGACTCAGGGTGACTTCTTTGGAACAGATAAACATTATGCAGAAGCCCTCTCAGATTTGGGGTTACTGTATTACAACAGGGATATGTTACTTGCACTTCCTCACTTTCAGTTTTCATATTTTTAGGGGTCAATAATACCTTCCTAAGAAGGACTTTTGTTATCATAAAATAAGTTAACATACTTCAAGCATCTCGCAATTTCCTGGCTTGATGATCAAAGTGGTCAATAAATGTCTGTTTCTTTTTTCCTTTTTGTCATTACTTACACATTTCACGATTTGTGTTTGTTTGTGTTTTTTTGCTTCCATGAATAATCTTATGCTATGCTCCATCCATTCTTTTTGCACTTCAAATGTGATCATCCTTTATTCAAGTTCTTTAAATCCCTAAGCCTTGCTCTTTTCAGGGCAGGCACATATAGCAACTCAACTGGGGCATTAGCTAGTCTAGGAGTTATGTCTTCCAGTATAACCCCTTAATCCATCAGAGAGATAGAGAGAGAGAGAGAGAGAGAGAGAGAGAGAGAGAGAGAGAGAGAGAGAGAGAGAGAGACTGTGTGTGTGTGCGTGCTTCATCTACCATGCATTCTACCAAATTTATTTGGGTTCCTCCATTAACCTGAA
>NW_007241201.1:0-1581 GCF_000164805.1 Carlito syrichta
CTCTGATTGATTAAGGGGTTATACTGGAAGATATAACTCCTAGACTAGCTAATGCCCCAGTTGAGTTGCTATATGTGCCTGCCCTGAAAAGAGCAAGGCTTAGAGATTTAAATAACTTGAATAAAGGATGATCACATTTGAAGTGCAAAAAGAAACTGGATGGAGCATAGCATAAGGTTATTCATGGAAGCAAAAAAACACAAACAAACACAACTCATGAAATGTGTAAGTAATGACAGAAAGGAAAAAAGAAACAGACATTTATTGACCACTTTGATCATCAAGCCAGGAAATTGCGAGATGCTTGAAGTATGTTAACTTATTTTATTATAACAAAAGCCCTTCTTAGGAAAGTATTATTGACCCCTAAAAATACAAAAACTGAAAGTGAGGAAGTGCAAGTAACATATCCCTGTTGTAACACAGTAACCCCAAATCTGAGAGGGCTTCTGCATAATGTTTATCTGTTCCAAAGAAGTCACTCTGAGTCCTAGCAGGAAAAGACATCAGTTTATTAAAACCTACAGGAGATGGCCAGGTACAGTGGTTCAGCCTGTAATCCCAGACCTTTGGGAGGCTGAGGAGAGAGGATTGCCTGAGCCCTGGGTTTGAGACCAGTCTGGGCAACTTGGTGAGACCTGGTCTCTACAATAAGTTAAAACAACAACAGCAACAACAAAAAAACAATCCAGGCATGGTAGCATGCACCTGTAGTTCTGGCTACTTGAAAGGTTGAGGTGGAAGCATTGCCTAAACCCAGCAGGTCAAGGCTGCGGTGGTTGTGAACGTGCCACTGCACTCCAGCCTGGGTGACAGAGTGTGACTTTGACTAAAAAAAAAACAAAAACTTACAGGAGGCACTGAGAGTGGCAGGTGGGTGAAGAATCAACACCTCGAGGCACTATGGCAAGCAGTTTTTTAATCAAAGCAATCAAGCTAATTATTCAAATCCCTATATGGTGAGTACAATTATATTGACTGAGTGATGACTTCATTGTTTTCAGCTATGATTGGTCACCTGCATTCCATAACTCATTGCTGGTAATATGCATACCCTTAGGAGACAACCTTGGTCAGAGGCCACTCCCCAAGGGAGGGGGCAGGGAGAGGCCAGCTATAAAGGGAAACAGCTTGTCTGAACAAAGTTTCACACTAGAGCAAAAGGTAACAACAAATGTGATTTGAACCTAGGTCTTTGTGATGCTAACACACCATGTTTCTTCTAAACATATACATGAGGAAATTTGCTTTTTTCCAGTTCATACTGGGAAGAGAGGGAAGGAACTAGAAGGGCACAGTCAATATTTCCTGATACTATAATAATGATAATAACAGCAAACACTTCCATCGTAATTAAAATGCACCTGGTACTGTTTTAAGTAGTCTAGATATGTGGCTCATGTAATTAACTCACTAATCCAGAGTGGGCTTCTGTTGTGAGTCTCCTTACTGTCTAGATGAGTAAACTGAGGCTAAAAGAGTTCACAAACTTGCCTAAAGTCAAACAGATTGTAAGCGGCAGATCTGGGATTCATAACCCAGTCGATGTGAGAGCTAACTGGAGGCCCTTAGCTAGTCTGC
>NW_007241202.1:0-806 GCF_000164805.1 Carlito syrichta
ATGCTGAGGTAAAAAGACTAAACCCTTTCACAAACTTCATTGATTCCTGTTTTAACAACCTTCAACAAGACTAGTATGTGCAGAAACAAAACTTATGTTAAATGTTTAACATAAGAAATGTCCACACAAAAAGCTTACATTTGTGTTTCTTTCATGTATTCTTGTGATTATTTTTGTATTTTTATTGATTCTAATGGTTTTCCAGAAATAAAACCTAACTTATCACATTTTACCTGCAGCCTTTTCCCTGGATCTAATTAAGCCTCAAGTTGAAGGTCTTGTGAAGGTCATTTGTGTAATGAGGTGCTGATACAAATCTCTACTTTCTCTTGATAAAGTTGTAGTGAAACCTGCCAAGTGACTGGGGAAAGTCTTTGTGTATTCTCGATTCCTTTTCTTCCAGGTTCTTCTCATTATCTTCTTCCTGTGTCCCATGTGGGGATGTTTAGAGGCAGACTAGTTAAGGGCGTTCAGTTAGCTCACACATCGACTTGTTTTGAAAGCCAGATCTGCCGCTTACAATCTGTTTGACTTTGGGCAAGTTTGTGAACTCTTTTAGCCTCAGTTTACTCATCTAGACAGTAAGGAGACTCACAACAGAAGCCCACTCTGGATTAGTGAGTTAATTACATGAGCCACATATCTAGACTACTTAAAACAGTACCAGGTGCATTTTAATTACGATGGAAGTGTTTGCTGTTATTATCATTATTATAGTATCAGGAAATATTGACTGTGCCCTTCTAGTTCCTTCCCTCTCTTCCCAGTATGGACTGGAAAAAAGCAAATTTCCTCATGTATATGTT
>NW_007241203.1:0-772 GCF_000164805.1 Carlito syrichta
CTTCTAAGTTTTACTTCTTTCTAGATATTTTTTAATTTCTATTTCCTGGTAGACTGGGTAGTCAGCTCTTGTTCCCGAAAGCTGTTTCCTCTAGGGCTTAAATTAGAAACTAAATAGTTTTGTCGCCCTGCCCCTAGCCAGGCAGAACGTTTTCTTTTGTTACGTTAATTACCGAAACTCTGTCTGCTTCAGCCCATGGCTGCCATCTTGACAGCCATGCATTTCCTTGTTCAAGAGTGTGACAGCTACTATTTGATTTTTAGAGTAGACTTGTTAGAATAAAATATATACACATACACTCATAGTTGCATAAATTTACGCTTGCTGTTTTGTTTCCTTTTGCTACATTATTCAAGTGTAATAGTTACTATACGATTTATGAAAGAATTAATGATGAGGTATTAGCTTAGTAGGATATAGCATAGTATTAAAGGTCAATCATTAGATTATATAAAAATTAAAGTTTAGACATATGAAACATATGAATTATAGTAAAGTTTGGTAGTTTAAGAATAAGTTTTAACTGAGTTATAAGGCATTATGTTAAATCATAATAGGTTAATAGTAAAACTGACAGTTAAGTCATTTAACTAAACTTATAGATTATAGTATAGTGTTAAGTTGATAATATTAATCATTAAAAATATTGGGAGTCAGTGAACTTGGATTGAACCTAGAGTTAACTTAGAAAAGTTTTTTGTATTATCAGGTATAGACAAAGAGTATATATGATGATTCATTGAACATTATGGAAAACACTTTGAACAATTTG
>NW_007241204.1:0-1171 GCF_000164805.1 Carlito syrichta
AGTAAAACTTAGAAAGACAGAGAAAAATAATTCTGCTATGCACCTTTCCATCAGGTGTATTGAGATTTACTTATAAGTTTTACTGCCCATGTATGCACACTGGTCACTAATCACACGCCAATATTATAGGTATAACTGATATCGTATGTCAGAGGTGATCTTCCAGATGGGCCTTTACAGGCCTCAGTCATGTAGCTATAGATGTTGGCTCCCAACAAATCACCTCTTCCCTTTATTTTATTTGTTTTGTTTTTCTGAAACCAATATTATTTGGCTGTTGAACCACCAAGACAGAACTTTGAATGACATATTTTCTGTTGTCTTCTGTTTTCTATCTTCTTTTCTCTTGCATCTCTCATTTGACACCTGAAACATCTTTTATACCTTGTGGTTAGTTTTCTCCCCACTTTTTCTATTCTCATAGAGACTCCGTTTTGCTCTTAGCTTGATTCTTATAAGTTCCTATTTTTATTTAGTGGATAGAAACTTTCATTTTATTTACAAGTTTTGTAATTTGCAAGTACAAGATTTGAAAGGATTTCTTGATGGTAGTGGTAGTATGGTTGGGTAACCACACCAATGGTATTGATTCTTTGGAAATAAGGAAAGGGACTTCTCTCAATATTCAGGATATTGATTTTCACTTAATTACCCTGTCTTTGGTCTAATAGCCCTACCCTCAGAATTCCTGAGTACCTTGAGCCCATATTTCTTTTGGTCTGGCTTTTCCAGAACTCAAAGAGCTGGTCTCTAAAAATTGTGTTTTTTCTCATTTATGATTGTGTGTGTGTGTGTTTATAGATTTATACAAATTTCATCCCTTACTGTTACTATAGTGGTCCTTTAATAGAAAATAGAGTAAATTATGCATTTAATACTACATATTTTACATGAGCCCACTACAATTTTAAATTAGGAAAGTAGACATATCTAAAAATTAAAATTTAAGCCGGGCTTGAGTGGCTCAGCCTGTCATCCTGTGCCTTTGGGAGGCTGAGGTGAGTGGATTGCCTAAGCCCGCGGGTTTGAGACCTGCCTGGGCAGCAAGACCTCATCTCTACAATAAATAATAATACAAATCAGCTGGGCGTGGTAGCACATGCCTGTAATTCTGGCTACTTGGAAGGCTGAGGCAGAAGGATCACCAGAGCCCAGCAGGTTGAGGCTGCGG
>NW_007241204.1:1276-10512 GCF_000164805.1 Carlito syrichta
GCGGTGGCCGGGAGTGGCCACTGCACTCCAGTCTGGGCAACAGAGTAAGACTCCAACTCAAAAAAAATAAAAAAATAAAAATTAAAATTTTAGACTTTCTCTCTCTTATCCTGGACCAAAGAAAATTTTATCCTTGACATTGACTTGATGAAATTTGGGGTATATAATACTTCATCCTCAATATATGTATCATATTTTTATTATTTATATTATTAGTCAGAGCTTAAAATTCTTCAACTTCCTTATTTGAACAATGAGACAGAATTCATAAACAGCCATTAACTTTTGTTACTATGCATAGAAATAAATTATTTAAGACATTGGAGTCTACTTCAGGCAGTAATGGAATAAGTATTCTCAAACCAACTCTCCTACTGAAAACAACTGGAAAATCTGGACAAATGTTTTTGTAAAAACTGCTTGAAAGTTTCAGGGAATTATCAAAGTAAGTTAAATTTGTGGTTCAAATGTTTGGGAGAACAAAGTCAGGGTTTTTTTTTTGTTTGTTTGCTTTACTAGTTTTAAAATGATAAATTCTTAAGCAATTAAGAGGCTGAGAAGCTAAGTAGTTTGGGTTGACTCTTTTTTGGTAAATTACAGAGAAATTCTAGTATTAGTCATCCCTAATTGTGGTTTAAATTACCATTTTCTCGAGGACTGATGGTGTTCAGCATATTGTTAGGTATTTATTGTCCATTCATACTTTTTCCTTTTTAAAAAGTATCTGCCTAATTTTTTATCTCTTTCTTAATTGAGTTATCACTTTAGTACTGAGCTGTAGGGTTTGGTGACATTCTTGATATAAGTTTTTTTGTCAGATATATGCATTTTTTAATGTTTTCAAATTTGTGGCTGGCATATTTATTTTTCTAATAGTGTTTTTATATAAGAGCAAAATTTCTGATTTTGATGAACTACAATTTATCTCTTTTTAAATGATAGTTCATGGTTTTTGTTTGTTTATGGCCTTCCCTAAGAAGTCTTGACTTATATCGATTGTGGAGATATTTTTTAAATATTTTATTCTGGAAGATTTATAGTTTAACTCTAACGTTAAAATTTAAAATCCATTTGAACTGATATTTGTGATTGGTGTGAGGTACGGATCAAGGTACTTTGTTTTCTATATTGAGATCCAGTTGCTATAGCATCTGTTGTTGAAAAGATTTTTATTTTCCCCTTGGACTGTTTTGGTGTCCTTGTTGATTACAGACATGTGTATCTGTATCTGGACCCTTTTCTGTTGTGATATTTGTTTAAACTTTAACTAGCCCTTCACATTCTTGATTACTAACTCTAGAATCAGGTAATGTACATTCTTCAGATTTGTTCTATCTTTCAAGATTGTTTTGGGTATTCTAAGTCATTTTCATTTTCGTTTAAATTTTCATGTAAATTTTTAAAAACAAACTTGCTGCAATTTAGATTAGAATTACATCCATTTGATAGAACAATTTGTGGATAATTTACATTTTAATAATACTGAGTTTTCCAATTCATGAACATAATATCTCTTTTCATTTACATATGATTTCTATAGTGAAATGGACAAACTCTTGGAAAAACAAATTTAAAATGAAAAGAGAAAGACATAGTGCAAATAGTAAACAAAGGAAAATAAAAAGGGCTATTACTGAGAATCCTACAGATAATAAAAAGATAAATAAAAGTCTGTTATGTAAAACATTATGCCAAAAAACTTAAAACTTAGAATTAAATGACACATTTATAGAAGAATATGACTTGTCAAAATTGACCAAAGGAGAAATATAAAGTCTTAGAATTTGGCTAGGTGTGGTGGCTGACACCTGTAATCCCAGCACTTTGCGAGGCAGAGGCAAATGGATTGCCAGAGCTCAGGGGTTCAAGACCAGCCTGGGCAACTTGGCGAGACCTTGTCTCTACAGTAAATCAAAAAAATTAACCGGGTATGGTGGTGCACACCTATGGTTCCAGATACTTGGAAGGCTGAAGCAGAAAGGATCGCCTGAGCCCAGCAGGTCAAGGCTGCAGTAACTGTGAGCGTGCCACTGCTCTCAAGCCTGGGCAACAGAGTGAGACTCTGACTCAAAAAAAAAAAAAAATATATATATATACACACAAAACATTTAAAAAACAAAGTCCTAAGATTATTATATTTATTAAATAGATTAAATCTATTTTTTTTAAAAGCTGAACAAAGTCCTATCCAGATATCTTCCCCACTGTACTACAATACATACTGAATTTAAGAAACTTAAACATAAGTCATCCAAATATTCCTTCAGAAAACACAAAAATGGGAACAAGATATTAACAATCAATCCCAGTTACATATGTAAAATAGCTAAGATAGCCTGTCCAGGTCTAAACTGGGATTATTTCAGAAATGTAACTTGGGTTTAGCATCAGGAAATCAAATAATGTATTTTACCATTAAAAGAATAAAGAAGACTTTTCTAATTATCTCAAAATGATAAAATCATTTGATCACATTTCATAGCTATACTATTCATGAATTTAAAAAATAGCAAAACTTCTTAGCTAACTAGAAATAGTAAATAATTTCTTTAATCTAGTAGTATATATCTATAACAAACTTCCAGAAAACTTTATATTTAAGAGTGAAATGTTGATGGTGCTCCCATTGATATTAAAAACAAGATAAGAATGGTCCCTCCTCTAAGTTTAATTCAACTTTATATCCAAGATATATTGCTCATGGCAATAATGAAAAAAACCACATAGAATTTATGAGAATGGGAGAAGAAGAAATTAAACATCATTGTTTATAAATGACATGATTATTTACATAAAAAGTCAGCGTAATCTACAGATTAAGTATTTGAATTAATAAGTAGGTTTAACAAGATCTTTGGATAGTAGATAAAAATCACTGGTATGTCTATAACACCAGCAAATAATTACAAATAAAATTTAAGAAATTTTACTACTTATAACATTGAAACTATTAGATACCTGGAAATAAACCTTTAACAAATATTTAAAAGCACTCTACCCAGAAAACTATGAAATATTATTGAGAGAAATTAAAGAATATCTAAATAAGAGGACTTTAACCTGATTGTAGATTTCAAGACTCAGCATTGTAAAACTTCTCCCCAAATAGATTTATGTGATCCAGTACAATATCAGTAGAAATTCAACAAGGTTATTTCTTGTTTGTTTGTTTATTTGGTTTTGGGGCTGTGGGGGAAAGTGGAGGTTGACAAACTTTTTCTAAACGTTATATACAAATATAAAAGACAAGTATAGCCAAGGCAATATTGAACCTGAACAAAATTAGAGGACGTATTTGACGTATTTTTTAAAAAACAGCAGCAATTAGGACAGTGTGATATTATTGCAGTAATAGGCAAATAACACCATGGTACAGAACTGGAAACCCTGAAACTCACCCAAATTTAAATGGATCCATGATTTGGACAAAGTTGGCAGTAAAGCTCACCATTGTGTACTTGGTTAATTGGGTAACTATATCACTTCATTGTCTATTTTAGCAAATCATTTCAAAATATTAAGACAATAGCACAATTATCTTTCTACTGTTTGTGTGTGGATAAAAATTTAAGGAAAAATAACAGGATAGTTTGACTGTAGAGCTCACAGGGGATTGCAGTCAGACAGTGGCAATTTGGAATATCCTGAGAATGTTGTCCAGGATGATCTCCCTTCCTCCGTCTTCCTCTCCCTCCCTCCCTCCCATCCTCCCACCTTCCTCTCTCTCTATCTACCTCCTTTCCTGCCCTACCTTCCTGGTCTTTTCCCCTTCCCCCTTCCTTTCCCTCCCTCCTCTCCCCTTTTCTGTCTCTCCCCGACTTTCCCACTCTCTCTTTGTAGTCTCAATCATTCTCCATTTCATCTTTCCATGTTGAATAGTTTGGGATTCCAAACATCAGGTCAGAGAGATTCCAGCATAGTGGTCCAGATCTCCAGTGCCCATTTTCCACAAAGTAAGGTAGAAGCTGCCTTGCCTTTTATAACCTAACTTCATAAACAGGCAGCGTTACTTCACTACATTTTACTTAATACAAGTAAAGAGTAAACCTGCTTCAAGGGAAGTGGCTGTAGCCCTCAACTTGGGATAGAAGAGAAGGCAAGATCAGATTGTAAAAACAAACGTGTGGGAGTGTAGTTATTTTTAATCTGTCTTTAGAAAAATGAAACCTATGAAATGTACAAAAAAATGAAAATGACCACCTACTTCAAACTATACCCCAAATTCAATTTTAATATTACCATTTTTAGGAGTGCAAAAGGAAAAGGTCTTTATGATCGTGGTGAAAGCTAACATTTTTATAGAGAACAAAAAAATTACACCATAAAGAAAAGTTTGATACATTAGTCTTTTATTAAAATTATGAGCTTTGGTTCATCAAAAGATTATAAATAACAGAGGAAAAAGTCAAAACAGAGTGGGAGGGTCTATTTTCAACTTATAACCTAAAAATGCCTTAAGAACTTTTATGAATCGATACAAAATGGGCAAACGACTTTAGAGAAAGTTGGGCGAGAGACTTTATTAGTCACTTCACAAAAGAGGATATTTAATTGGTCAATAAACAAAAAAATTAGCTGAGTTTCACCAGTGACCAGGGGAATTCAAGTTAAAAATCTCAGTGCTATACCACTGTGCTTCTACCAGAATGGCCAGACAATTGGCAGTACTCAGTGTCGGTGAGAAAATGGAGCAATTCAAAACCTCTCAGATTGCTGTTGAGAGTCAGGGGTGGTAAAATCACTTCGCTGTCTGTTGGTCAACATCGGCTATGACTCAGACTTCCTTTTAGTGGTTTATAACCAACTGGCAAATGTTCATCTAACCATAAAAGTCATTTACAGCAATGTTACTTAAAATAGCCCAAACATTGCTAGAAACAGTAAACTGAAAACAAGTAAAATATTCACCCAGTTTAGAATGAATAAATTGTGTTATTTTATGCATTCCCCTCACCGGAATGGATTTTTGGCAAGTCTCTTTTGCTTGCATCACTAGCATCTGATTGATAACCTGGGGCTGTGCTTCTGTTGGGTGGAACCTAGGCCATATACACAGTCTGGCTTCAAGACAGACTAGTAAAGAAAAGGTATCCTGCATTTTAATCTTCTGTTGTGTTTCATATAGTGCGATCTTTGGTACACAGGAAGAAGTTTTAGATGCCTCCCAAATGAATGGCAGAATATCCCCACATCACAGTAGTGTGTATTTCTTTGATCTTTTGTTCCCAACAAGGTCTGCCAATAAGCCCAGATTTCCACACACCTGAACTATATACAATGGTTTTGTAGTCATTTACTCCAGTAAGGAGTAACAGAGTGGCAAGTGTCCGACATTCTAAAATATAGTTAGGTTTTTGTAAACTTGACCTTGTTCCTTCCTGGTAGTTAATCCTTGCTCTGAGTGGTCAGCTAATTTTCATCACTTATAAAGATGATTTTTACTATTTGATACTATACTAGAAAATGTTGGTAATTTTGACATTGAGGTAAGTTTTTTTTTCCTTCTGCATTTCATTCTCATTTTTTGAATATATGAAAGGGAACAATCACCATGATGTGCAAATAAAGATATTTAGGTCTTTTTATCTGGCCTAATATTATCTCCCTTAATTCAATAGGCATTTTTTTTTCTCTTACATTTTCACATCTTTAACACTTGTTTGCATCTTACAATAAATAGAACATCATAGTTACATTGGTAACATTTTTCCTTTTTAGTGATATACAGACTAATTTTGCATCATATAAATAATTATACCTTAGAATTGGTAAAATAAAATAAATATAAAATAATAATTAGTTATGAATATATGATCAAGGTCATTGCATGATTAGACCTCATAGCTATAAAGTCATTATTAAGATTATAGACCTCAGACATCAAGATTATCCAGGAAGTTATAAAACTAACAGAATCTCTCACTTCCACCTGTCTATTTTTACAACTGTGGAGTTCTTCTCTGTTCGTCTCAAAACGGCACCTGCAGTCTCTTCCACAGCCTCCTAGGGGTGTGTGAAATACACAAGGGGATCCTCAGGCCCTTCAGGGACCTCTGTCATCAGCTTTCCTGAGCCCACAGAGAACCCACATTGTCCTTTCCCCTGCTTGATCACTTCAAAGATCAGTTACCCTGTAAGACTTCACCTCAGCTTTAAACAAATAAACCTTTATAACCATGATTATAATGTGTTTTTCTGTGTTGACATCCTCCATCAGAAGGAAAGAATCCTTTATTTCACACTCTTTCCTTTCTCATACAGCTGGGTGATCAATCTTAACAATTATATTTATATTGTGATTAATGGCTTTCAATACACATGTGTGCGTATCACAGCCCTTAACTTTCACAGCAAATGTGTGTCTTATTGAAGGCTGATTATCTCCTATTACAGATTAGAAAACAATCCTTAACTAATATCCCATAATAGTGGATTTGAAATTACAGTTGTTTTCTAAAATTTCAAATTGGTTGTTTTTCCTTCTGCACTCTGACCTTTAATATTTAGACTCTGAATATTTCAGTTTCCTCACTTCTCTCTTTTCTTGAGTTTACATTTAATGATCCTTTAATAAAGAGTGTGAGCAAACAATAGTTCATTTTAGTGTTTCCTAGATACAGCCAAATGGATAGACTTTGTATCTGATATCTAGTATTTTTATCAATTAATTAATTCACTTCCAATGTAGCTTGAGAAATAAACCCACAAATTAATTGCTTTGAGAAGGGGGGAATGTAGTTTTCATGTTGTTTGTTTTCAAAATAGAAACTAGATTTTAAAGAATATACTTTAAGTTAACATTGATCTTATTCTCCTATAATCTTTTTTTAAACACCTCTTTTATTCTAGTTATGTTTCACCTTTATGACATGAATAGGAATGGCTTCCTGGACAGCTCGGTAATTTTTTTCTTCAAATTTTCTGTGACAATTTTGAAGAGTTTCTTTGAAAAAATGCAATGAATAAATTTATAGCTATTACCACAGAAGGCACACAATATAATTTACATACACTCATACAGCATTTTTATCTTCTGATTGTTTGAGAGCAAATGAGCTGAGGAAACTGTTAGGATTATGATTTTTCTATTGAACAGTTTTGCTAAAAAAACATGACTTTTTTTCCTTGTACTGAACTTAGTTTATAAAAGGAGATGCCAAACTTTTCTGAATAAAACAAAGTTGAGACCATAGATTTGGAAAGAAGGAAAGACTACCTGTGAGATTTGACACCAAGGAAAATATTGAGACTACAAGTAGAATTTAAAGGAATTATAAAAAATTATCTTTTTTTAACTTTTATTTTTATTTCTTTATTTTTTTTGAGTTAGAGTCTCACTCTGTTGCCAAAAGTATTCTTAGCCTAAATGTGCTGAAATAGGTAAATATATTTACACATTGCTGTGACAGACTTTCTTTTTAAAAATATCTCATCTAATTTTATAGACAGTTTACACTCTATAGTTTTAGTCACAAAAATAGAATAAATATATCCTCTCTATAAGATTAACTGAAAGGAATAACTAAATGTTTATTTTATTTGTAATATATTGAAATATTTTGCTAGTTTTCCAAGGAGTAGAAAATAGACTCTTAGTTCTAGTGCACAAATCAGTACCGCTCATGAAAATCCATGTCATATTACATCCAATAATTTATTTTATATTTGTTAGTAACATATTTTGCATATTATATTATTTCTTGTTCTATCAATAAAAGATAGGAATACTTATAAAAAGAATTAGCATCAAATTCTGGAAATTTTGAATTGCACAGGTACATTTAAAAAAGCAAATATTTGATGTATTTATAATGTCTAAAATAGACATTATCTCTGATAAAGAATGAGTTTTTTCATGTGATGTACCACTGTATGGCAGAGCTCAAATAGACTTTTACAAGCAAGTGATGAAGTTGGAGACATATTTATGTAAAGTTGAATAGGAAAATGGTATATTAGCTTCTTCAGAAAGAAATAAAAATATATAATTCCTATTTTAGGAAATGACCATCCCTCTGAATTGATGCTGTGATTATGGGATTTCTTACATTTAAATCTCAGTAATTTTTCAAATGCTATTATTATTATTATTTTTTCATTAATCAGTATTTTTTATTATGGTTTTGTGGGGTACAGTTAAGGGTTAGGTGTACAATGACGTTTCATTCAGGCACCCTGTAGATAAGAAGTGTTTTCCCATCCCCCAACAGATATTTGCTACTGTTAATCCCATCCCCCTCCCCCCCATAGTTTCGCAGTACCATCCGTCATTTTCTCATAGTATTGCATTGGATGTTCAAGGTCCATTATATGAGTGAGAACATGTGATACTCGGATCTTTGTTTTTGTGAGAGGTCACTCAGTATTATAGACTCTAGTTCCATCCAGGTTGCAGCGAAATTCATGATTTTGTTCTTTTTTATGGCTGCGTAGTATTCCATCATGTATATGTACCACATTTTTTTAATCCAGTCCTCTTTTGATGGGCAGCATGGTTGTTTCCATGTTCTTGCTATTGTGAACAATGCTGCGATAAACATACGTGTGCAGGTATCTTTTTTATAGAGTGATTTGTGTTCTTCAGGGTATATTCCCAGTAGGGGGATTGCAGGGTCATATGGAAGGTCAATTTTTAGAGCTTTTAGGAATCGCCACACTGCTTTCCACAGAGGTTGCACTAGTTTACACTCCCACCAACAGTGTAGAAGTGTTCCCTTTTCACCACACCCTCTCCAGCAGCTGTTATTTTTTGAGTTGTTGATAATGGCCATTCTGACTGGAGTTAGGTGGTATCTCAGTGTGGTTTTGATTTGCATCTCCCTGATGATTAGTGAGGTTGAGCATTTCTTCATGTGTTTGTTGGCTGCTCGAATGTCTTCTTTTGTGAAGTGTCTGTTCATGTCTTTTGCCCATTTTATAATGGGGTTGTTTGTTTTCTTCTTTTCAGTACACTTCACTTCCTTGTAGATCCAGGATGTTAAGCCTTTGTCAGACCTAGAGTTGGCAAATACTTTTTCCCAGTCTGTAGGCTGTCTCCCTGCTCTCTTGATGGTTTCTTTGGCTTTGCAGAAGCTTGTCAGTTTAATAAGGTCCCATTTGTCTATCTTCTCTCTTAAGTCCTGTGGGTTTCGGGTTTTGTACAGGAATTGGATGCCTGTTCCGATTTCCATGAGAGTATTTCCTTCCTTTTCTAAGGTTCTTATGGTTTGAGGTTTTACATTTAGGTCTCTGATCGA
>NW_007241205.1:0-848 GCF_000164805.1 Carlito syrichta
CACTCATCAGCCAACCGGTAAACTAACTTTTCTGCTTGCTCACAAGCCAACAGAACAGCTAACTAGTTGCCTTGCTCACCAGCCGACTAGTTAAGTCAGCTCAGCAGTTGGCTCACTTGCCAGCCGAGTAGTTAAGGCAGCTCACCCATCAGCTCACTCATTGGCCAATTATTTAAGTTGGCTCACCAGTCAGCTCACTCACCGGTCAACTTGTTAATTCTTCTGACCAGTTGGCTAACTCGCCAGCTGACAAAATTTGGCTGACCAGTCAGCTCACTCACCAGTCAACTAATTAATTCAGCTCACCATTTGGCTCACTCGCAGGCCAACTAGTTAAGTCAACTGATCAGTTGGCTCAATCAAAGGCCAAATAGTAATGTCAACTGACCAGTCAGCTCACTCGCCAGCTGACTCATTGAGTCAGCTCAACTGTCGACTCACTCGCTGGCCGACAATTTAAGTCAGCTAATCGGTTGGCCAACTAGCTTCCCAACAAGTTAAGTCAGGTAACCAATCAGCCAACTAGTCAGCCAACTTGTCAGCTGACATATTAGCTCATCTAACTTGTAAGCCAACTAGTTAGACCCACTAACTAGTCGGCGAACTAGTCAGCTGACTACTTAGGTCAGCAAACCAGCAGGCAACCTGTTAACCGAGCTAACTAGTGGACCAACTCGTCAGTCAACACGTTGATTCAGCTAACTAGTCGGCCGACTAGTTGTTCAACTTGTTAAACCAGCTAACAAGTCGGATGAGTAGTCAGCCAACATGTAACAAGAGCTATGTTATCTGCCAACTCATCAGCTACAAAGTTAAGTCACCTAGCTAACTCATTAACCAACTAGTCA
>NW_007241206.1:0-750 GCF_000164805.1 Carlito syrichta
AGCCAGCTGGATAGCCAGTAGACTTAACTAGCTATCTACCTAGCTTGAAAGCTGATTTGCCAGTTGACTTATCTGGCTGACATAAACTAGATAGCTAAAGGCTAGCCAACTGACTTAAGTAGCTACCTACCCACATAGCCTACTGACTTGTGAGCTGAGTTAACTACTTAACTACCTAGCTAGCCTGCTGCCCAGCGAACAGACTTAACTAGGTGACATAACTAGCTATCCAGTTGGCTAGCCAGCTGACTTAACTAACTGACTTAACTAGCTAGCCAGCTGACTTAACTAGCTAGCTAACTAACTAGTCAGCTGACTTATCTATGACTTAACAATTTAGCTACCTAACTCGCCAGATGACTCATCTAGCTGAATTAACTAGCTAGCCAGCTGGATTGCAAACTGACTTAATGAGTTGACTTAACTAGCTCGCCAGCTGGTTGCCAGTTGACTTAATTAACTGATTTAACAATCTAGGAAGCTGGTAGCCAGCTGACTTAACTAGCTGGCTACATACCTAGCCAGATGGCTAGCCAGATGACTTAACCAGGTGACTTATGCTAGCAAGCTGGCTAACCAGCTCATAAAATTAGCTAGCTAACTACCTAGCCAGCAGTCTAACCAGCAGAATTAACTAGGTGCATTGAATAGCTAGTCTGCTGGCTAACAAGTTGACTTATCCAGCTAGGTACATACGTAGCAAACTGGCTAGAGAGCTGATTAAACTACCTGACTTAACCAGCTAGCCCG
>NW_007241207.1:0-940 GCF_000164805.1 Carlito syrichta
CAAACCAACTGGCAAGGTAGCCAACTAGATACTTATGTCAGCTATATATCTACCTGGCTAGCTAGTGATGTCTGCGAGTTAATTCAGCTGACTAGCCAACTGGCTAGCTGGCTAATTCAGGTAGTTTAATCAGCTCTCTAGCCAGCTCGCTACGTATGTACCTAGCTGGATAAGTCAACTTGTTAGCCAGCAGACTAGCTGTTCAATGCACCTAGTTAATTCTGCTGGTTAGACTGCTGGCTAGGTAGTTAGCTAGTTAATTATATGAGCTGGCTAGCCAGCTTGCTAGCATAAGTCACCTAGTTAAGTCATCTGGCTAGCCATCTGGCTAGGTATGTAGCCAGCTAGTTAAGTCAGCTGGCTACCAGCTTCCTAGATGGTTAAATCAGTTAATTAAGTCAATTGGCAACCAACTGGTGAGCTAGTTAAGTCAACGCATTAAGTCAGTTTGCAATCCAGCTGGCTAGCTAGTTAATTCAGCTAGATGAGTCATCTGGCGAGCTAGGTAGCTAAATTGTTAAGTCATAGATAAGTCAGCTGGCTAGACAGATCACTAGTTATATATGTCACCTAGTTATTTCAGCCAGGTAGCCAGCTGGCTAGCTATGTAGAAAGCTAATTACTTCAAGTGGCTAGAAAGGGGGCCAGCTGGTTATGAGAGCTAGTTAAGTCAGCTGGCTAGCAAGATGGCTAGCTAGTTATTGACCTAATTAAGTCATTTGGCTAGCCAGTTTGCTAGCTAATTAAGACAGCTGGTAAAGTCAGCTGGCTATCCAGGTTGCTAGAGAGGTAGAGAGCTAGTTAAGTCAGCTGGCTAGCCAGCTGGATAACGAGTTAAGTCAGCTAGTTTAGTAACCTGCTGGTCAGCTGCCTAGTTCGTTAATCAACTAGTTAATCACCTGGATAACTAGCTAGCTAGGTAGTTAAGTCACCTCATTAA
>NW_007241208.1:0-1690 GCF_000164805.1 Carlito syrichta
AGACTTCATCTCTACAAAAAATTTAAAAATTAACCTGGTGTGGCGGGGGGAGCCTATAACCCTAGCTACTTGGGAGGCTAAGATGAAAGGGTCACTTGAGCCCAGAAGGTGGAGGCGAGGTAAACCATGATCCTGTCACTGCATTGCAGCCTAGGTGGCAAATGTTATTTAAAAAATAGGAACCTTTCGATACAGGCAGAGTTTTCAAAGACAAAAGAATGGCTAAAAGTACTGAAGAATGTGTATAGATGGACTAGAGAAGAGCCCTAAGGCCGGATCCCTGTGGCACTCCAATATCAAGAAGACAAGATTATAGAAATCCAGCAAAGAAGACTGAAGAGAAACAAGTATCAACATAAAATGAAACCAAGAACGCTTGACGTCCCAGAGAAGGCCAAGTAAGGAGAGGCATGGATGAGGAGAGGCATCCTTTACTATCAAATTGACAAAACATTTCTAATAAATTTAGATACCAACTGAAAATCGACCACTGTGTCTAGGAATGTGGAAGTCACTGGGGACCTTGATAGAAACAGTAGCTGGATAGTGGTGGAGACTCAAGAATGAATGGAGAAAATTCAAGAGATAATGGGAATTCAGCAATTCCACTTTGGGTTTATCCCCAAAAGAACTGAAAGCAGGTTCTTTTATTTATTTATTTATTTATTTATTTACTTACTTATGTATGTATGTATGTATGTATTTATTTATTTATTTTGAGTTGGAGTCTCACTCTGTCACCCAGACTGGAGTGAAGTGGCCGCTCCCGGCCACCGCAGCCTCGACCTGCTGAGCTCCGGCGATCCTTCCACCCCAGCCTTCCAAGTAGCCGGAATTACAGGTATGCGCTACCACGCCCGGCTGATTTTTTGATTTATTGTAGAGATGAGGTCTCGCTGCCCAGGCGGGTCTCGAACCCGCGGGCTCAGGCAATCCACTCACCTCAGCCTCCCAAAGGCGCGGGATTACAGGCTGAGCCACCGAGCCCGGATTGATCACTTTTTTTAAAATTGGGGTCTCACTCTGTGGCCCAGGCTGGAGAGGAAAGTGGCACACTCACAGCTCACCACAGCCTTGACCTCCTGGACTCAGGCGAGTTTTTCGTCTTAACCCTCCAGAATAGCTGCGACCACAGGCACTTGCACCCCACACCCGGCTAACTTTTTTTTATTTTGTTGTAGAGAGAAGGTCTAGCTATGTTGCCCAGGCTGCTCTTGAACTCCTGGGCTCAAGCAGTTCTTTCACCTTGGCCTCCCAAGTGCTAGGATTACAGGCGTGAGTCACTGTGCCCAGACCAATAACATGGTTTATTTGGTGGCGTTTGCATCAATAAATTCTCAGCTGGGGGAACAAAATGAATTCTGTGAATTTAACCCCATTTGCGTCATTTTATAGGCCATCATTTAGATATCTTTGCATTATGAACAAGCAGCAATTACAATAATGAGACTAGCTGACCATCTCGTCCCATAAATGGTCGGTTCATATCATGCCAATTCCTGGCTTGAAGAAGGTTTTGTAAGATGGCAGGGAGCTGGGCTCAGTGGCTCAGCCTGTAATCCCGCGCCTTTGGGAGGCTGAGGTGAGTGGACTGCCTGAGCCCGCGGGTTCGACACCCGCCTGAGCAGCGAGACCTCATCTCTACAAAAATCAGAAAATCAGCCGGGCGTGGTAGCGCATACCTGTAATT
>NW_007241209.1:0-966 GCF_000164805.1 Carlito syrichta
CAATGCTTTATTATGAAACAGGCTTTATGTCTCCTTACTTTTTATTTTCATCTTCAATGTTGTCCTCACTGTTATAACAACTGCACAGGAGGCTGGTGGGGTTTATAGAGGAGGCAATTTCAGCAGACGCTGGAAGAAGTCCTTTTGCAAAGTATTCCCTGGGCAAGCCTGTATTAACCAATAAGCACCTGATACGTTTCCCCCCCACCCCCGGCCACAGCAGTCACTAGAGTTGCTTGGACAGCAGCCAGTGTAGGTGTCACCTTAGAAGTTACTGGAGACCCCTACCCCCAAGCAGGAAGCAGTGCAGAAAGGCACAGAAATTCATTTCCAGAAGACAGCTTAAGTGCCCAGCTTGATGGTGCTTCCGCCCCTATGTCTTAAGCAGTTAGCCACTTAGTTCAGACAATTGCCAAGTAATAAAAGAAAATTACCTCATAACTCTCTAGTTTTTGTTTTGTTTGTTTGGGGTTTTTTGTTTGTTTTGAGTCCAGATCTTGCTCTGTTGACCAGACTGGAGTGCTCACCACAACATCAAACTCCCAGGCTTGGGTGATCCTCCTGCTTCAGCCTTCCAAGTAGCTGGGACTATAGGCATGAACCACCGTGCTCAGCTAATTTTTTAATTTTTTTTTTTATAGAGACGAGGTCTCCCTATTTTGCCTAGGCTGATCACAAACTCCGGGTCTCACCCAATTCTCTTGCCTCAGCCTCCCAAAGTGCCAGAATTATAGGCATGGGCCACTGTGATACCCAGTGATTCCCTGTTTTAAAAATGTAAATTATAGCCAGGCGTTTCTCCCTTTCAGCACAGTATTCAATAAATTGCATGAGATATTCAGCACTTTATTATAAAATAGACTTTATGTTAGATTATTTTGCACAACTGTAGGCTATATTAAGTGTTCTGAGTACATTTAAGGTAGGCTAGGCTAAGCTATGAGGTTTAGTAGGTTAAGTGTACTA
>NW_007241210.1:0-1486 GCF_000164805.1 Carlito syrichta
CTGCTTGAACGATCTAGAGATCCAAGATAAAACCACAGAAAAGACACAAATGAACAAGAAAAAATTTCTTTCAGACAAAGAAACACAACTCTCTCTGCAAAAGAGTGTACACGAATATATATATAAATATTATTTCAGTTCCTGAATGTTGTTTAAAAGCTCCCCACAAACAGGAGAAAAAATTATGTAATTATTTGAAGATGAAGAATTCTCTTTCTCTTATTTCCTGATGAGAACACACAAGAGCCATTTCAGCAGCTAGAAAAATCTGCAAAAAAATGCTCCTAATTATGATATTAATGCACATCCTGCCTTTAATGTTTTATTTTAACATTTATTTATTTTATTTTTTTAAAAAGAGAAAATTATATATTTAGATTTCTCATGATTAATTATCAGTTATATCTCATGTAATATGAGGGAGGACCTCCTCAAAAAAGTAGGAATTATCTTTTGGAGGACAGGCCCCTCATAGGACAGGATTCCCCAGCTGGGTAAGTGTTCTAGGAACCCATCAGAATCAGTGAGCCAACTAGCATTGTTGTGAGATACTGCATTGTGGAAGAATTGTCCAGAGTTGTGGAAAACAGGTTAACTGATTCTGCCACCATGACAACACACCCTGCCTAACCTGTGCTGAGTGATCAGCAGTTTTTGAACAAAACAGTATAATCCCCATGCCCCACCCTTCCTATTCACCTGATCTTGCCCTGAGCAACTTTTTATTTTGTTTCCCTAAATGGAGAAAAATCCTCAAAGAGAAATGTTTTCCAATGTAGAAGAGGAGAATCAAAAAACAGGAAAAACACTAAAAAGCATCAAAATTGTGATGAATTAAACTGTTGTAAGCAGTGGAAAAAGCATCTTGATAGGTGCATAGCATCAAATGAAGAATACTTTGAAGATGACTGAAGTTTAAATATGTAAGAATACACTTTTTAATAAGTAAATTCCAATTTGGGGGTCTACATTGTATGTTTTAGAATAATACTTTACTAGTTTTATCTGTTAATGAGTATTTAGCATTTATACTTTAACAAATCAAAAATTTTAGAATGTGTTTACATGGTTTTGTGTTGGAAATGTGTTTCTATTCAGCTACTGATATTAAAAATTATTTTATGCTTTGGGAGGCAGAGGTGAGGGGATCGCCTGAGCCAAGGGGTTCAAGACCAGCCCGAGCAACGTGGCGAGACCTCATCTCTACAGTAAATTTTAAAAAACAGCTGGGTATGGTGATGTGCACCCGTGATTCCAGCTACTTGGAAGGCTGAGGTGGAAGGATCCCCAGAGCCCAGCAGATTGAGACTACAGTGGCCCTGAGTATGCCATTGCACTCCAACCTGGGCAACAGGGTGATACTCCAACAAAAAAAAAAAATTTATGAATCCTAAGCATGCTTTTAAAAATAGCAATAATGTCAGCATTGTGCAAATTAATTACTAAATTGCTGTAATTGTCAATCAACAAAAGAAAAAATTTATAC
>NW_007241211.1:0-2323 GCF_000164805.1 Carlito syrichta
ATTCCAGCTACTAGGAAGGCTGAGGTGGAAGGATCGCCGGAGCCCACCAGGTCGAGGCTGCAGTGGCCAGGAGTGGCCACTGCACTCCAGTCTGGGCGACAGAGTGAACTCCAACTCAAAAAAAGAAAACAAAGAAAACATCCAGACATTCTACTGCAGGACAAACAGCAGCCTATCTCATCCCCCTTGGCAAATCTCCTTCAGATGTAAGACCAGGACAACCCAACTATTCATGGTTTAGCATAATAATCTCCAGTAAACTTTTGATTCCTTGTCAAGGTCAAAGCCATGAGTTTGTGAATTGCAAATGTCTAACAAGTCTCTTGTGGGAAACCACCCCCACCCCAGAGAGTTCACCTAATCAGCTCTTTGTGACCCACCTTGGCAGCAATCATGTGACTAACCCATCCATCTGCCTGCTATCCATCACCTGGCATCAGTACCTGCATTTGTCTGCCCCTTTGTGATGTTGTGGAAGCAGACCACCACCCAATCACCTAATGATCTTTCCCCATCAAGGGGAATGGTTAAAAGGACTCAACCATGAGCAACCAGCAGCCATTGCCTTGCTAGACTCTGGGGTAGCCATGTGCTCTTTGAGCTATGACTGTTGCCATGTTTCCAGGCTTTGGTCTCCTCCCCCACCTTGGGGAGGTAAATCTTGTTTACTTACTTTTAAATAAACTTTTCTTTCTTAACCATTTTGTGTGTCACAATTCTTTGCAACTACTCGGATCTCTGGGATCCCAGTGAGTGCACTGCTGGCTTGCTGGCTCTGGAGGTGCTGCAGCCCTGTCTCCTGTGCCTCTCACCTCTCCATGCACCCTCACCCTATCCGTACCCTAACAGTTTGGATTGAAGATAAATTATTTTTTCTAGCAGACTTCCCTGAAGTGAGCACAGGCATATGTCACTGCTCTAGGCATTTCAGGCTTGATTTCAAAATTAGAGTGATTTGTTTCAAAATATTTTACTCTAATTCAATGTAAATGAATAGAAAATCAGCATAATAAGAGCTGAGAGAAACAGTTTCCACAGTGTCACCTTTTTCAATAATCTCTTGCTTTTCAATTTTAATAGGTTCTTTGACAATGACCTCTACCTGATTTTCCCAATATTGCTAATTATTACAGTCATTACCAACTACCCTCATGGTTTTGGTATTTTGGGTTCTGATATGTGCTACTAAAAAGTCAGGTATTTTTATTGATATGACACCATTATTTTAGAAACCAAATAAATCTGAAAATTATTTGCATATTGATTGCATACATAAAAAGTTCTCTACTGTATTCAAATTTTGTATTAAAAATTAAAACTCCAGATTCCTCAAGAATAGGAAGAAAATGACAATTGATACAGTAAAGTTTCATTTACAGTAATCATTCTAATCTGGTTCAAAGTCTTTCTGCACAAGAGCTATATACATCTGACAGTTTTGAAACTGAAACAGGTAACTCTGCTTGAAGGATCTAGAGATCCAAGATAAAACCACAGAAAAGACACAAATGAACAAGAAAAAATTTCTTTCAGACAAAGAAACACAACTCTCTCTGCAAAAGAGTGTACACGAATATATATATAAATATTATTTCAGTTCCTGAATGTTGTTTAAAAGCTCCCCACAAACAGGAGAAAAAATTATGTAATTATTTGAAGATGAAGAATTCTCTTTCTCTTATTTCCTGATGAGAACACACAAGAGCCATTTCAGCAGCTAGAAAAATCTGCAAAAAAATGCTCCTAATTATGATATTAATGCACATCCTGCCTTTAATGTTTTATTTTAACATTTATTTATTTTATTTTTTTAAAAAGAGAAAATTATATATTTAGATTTCTCATGATTAATTATCAGTTATATCTCATGTAATATGAGGGAGGACCTCCTCAAAAAAGTAGGAATTATCTTTTGGAGGACAGGCCCCTCATAGGACAGGATTCCCCAGCTGGGTAAGTGTTCTAGGAACCCATCAGAATCAGTGAGCCAACTAGCATTGTTGTGAGATACTGCATTGTGGAAGAATTGTCCAGAGTTGTGGAAAACAGGTTAACTGATTCTGCCACCATGACAACACACCCTGCCTAACCTGTGCTGAGTGATCAGCAGTTTTTGAACAAAAACAGTATAATCCCCATGCCCCACCCTTCCTATTCACCTGATCTTGCCCTGAGCAACTTTTTATTTTGTTTCCCTAAATGGAGAAAAGTCCTCAAAGAGAAATGTTTTCCAATGTAGAAGAGGTGAAACAAAAAACAGGAAAAACACTAAAAAGCATCAAAATTGTGATGAATTTAACTGTTGTAAGCAGTGGAAAAGCAT
>NW_007241211.1:3253-5088 GCF_000164805.1 Carlito syrichta
ATTCAGGAGGTCTGGACAGGGCCTGGGATTCTGCAAATTTTTACAAACTCCCCAGGTGATGTAGATACTACTGGTTCAGGGATCACACTGTGGAGTAGCAAAGCTCTTCTAGAGTCCATCACATTCCACAGAATGGGTTCAGTCATCTGCCATTGAGTATTAGAGACCAGGTGGGCTTGCATTAATGCCTGTGTTTTGACGGAATGGAGGGGTGTGCTGAGAGCAGTGGGGAAAGATAAGATGGGTGGGATGATCCTGGAATTAAAAGTTGGCAGGGAATTTGAATTGACATGAAAGAAAATAGAGTTATAGATTCTTATGAAAGGAGATCTAGGAAACACTCTGCATGTCTGAGAACATTTTCAGCAAATTCTTTCTTCTAGTGAATGCCCCTGAAAGAACACAGATGTAGAGACAGAGCTCTATCCTGGGATTCCTTGCTGTTCTTCCACTCCCAAGAATGGAGTGCCTGGATTCATTGTTTGCTTTGCCATCTGCTCCTTCAGGATGCTTCCCATGACAGTGACAGCCTAGGTCAGGTGACCTTCTTGTGTGCCTGCACGATGTCCATGTTTCTCTTTGATGACTCTGATCTCACTGCATCATAACCATCTGTTTGCTCACCTGTATCTCCCTTTTAAACCTGGAGTTCCCCAAGAGCTTGGGTTGCCCATGATTGTCTGCTGTATATATTGCACTTAGTGCAGTATCCAATCTTTGGTTGCCACTGATCATTATGTATTTGGTCAGTAAATGAATGAGACCTTGAGGAGATCTTAACCTCTCTGAATCCCTTTTTGGTGTTATTGTTAAATTAAGGATGGGCCGAAACAGAATGAATCGTAACTGTGCCCCTGTAACAGCCCACCTGGTTTTTCATTTTACTTTGACGTCTATGTTGAGACAGTGGATTTTAAAGTCTGCCCTGTACACCAAGGCTCTGTTTAACCTACCATGGCTCACAAAGGGCTTTCTGATGTAATGTAGGTCTTGTTCCTGGATTAGGGAGCAGACTTCACCCAAGTGATGACAGCAAAGAATCTCCTACTTTGTCTAAGTCTTCATTAAGCTCTTTCAGGTGGTGAGGAAATGATTTTCACATGTTACCTCAGGGAATCGAGTTTGTTGTAAGGAAGCAAAGGATGTGAGGAAATCAGGAACCTTCCTCAGCAGTGGTGCAGGCACTCTGGTCCTGAGCTTTCCCAGTTGGAACAGCCTACAGTTAACATGGCGATGTCCATAATCAGGTTGCAGCAAAAACTCCAACTCAGTCACTGTAGTCCTCTAAGCAGAAGCACGGAGCTCCCTAAAGCTTTCACTGTGTGCTTCATCAGTGGCAAGGGCAACAGGTTACCGTGGCACAAGGGAAAGCCTCTGCATGCAGGACCTCCAGGCAATCAGGGACACTGTCATTAAATTAAATTAGAAATTCTGTGATGAGATATGGGACAAAGAACCCACTCTATGACCTTTCAGATTTTAATGGTTCACCTTCCAATTTGCTGACTTTCCTCATGCCATCTCTTGTTCCAACCAGCAGGAGTCATACAAGTGCATTCCTGAGTATTTCAAATGTCATCATATAGGCAAATTCATCTTATATTTTGTAGGAGAGAACAGTATCAAAGGATGCTGCAGAGCTAGTCTCCGGGGTCCCTAAGTGTTCAGGATCTTTAAATAGATGTTAAGATATTATGTTTTCATTTTGATAAATTGTGTAAGTCTGTTAGGGACAAGGTACTTATGAAAGATGGCCACAGCATTTCAGTGTCTGTGTTGCATTTTGGGTTTATGATCACTACATTGCCAAGATGTACACTTATGATTATTGTGGG
>NW_007241211.1:5645-8498 GCF_000164805.1 Carlito syrichta
TCCCTTATTAGACCAGTTCCCCTGTCTCTCAGCTACTGTGAATGATGGCTGCTAAGGACTCATGGCTGCCCTCTTCTCTGGATAATTGGTGTCAGACAAAAGAGAAATCACATAAGAGAGTACACTTTCCTCTCCCAGTCAAGGACACTCCACAGTCATTGACTGGCTAACTTAAGGATACAAAACCCTAGACCTCTTGACTCAAGGTGGGCTCATCTCAGTTAAAATGTATGCCCCAAAGCTCTCCAATGAGATTAACAAAAGCTAAACTCAAAATGAGATCACATCTTGCCTAGCTTCTTTTCCTTCTTTGCTTTACTTGCTCTTTCTCCTGAGAGCACATCCCAGCATGCACCCAAATTCCTATCTTAGTTTCTTTTTCCAGGGAGTCACATCTAGGACACCTTTCTAAATTCTACTGGGCACTAAGATAGGGCCTGCTGGTTGTGCACAAATAAATTATCTGTGGAAATGATTCTTTCTTCTCTCTCCTTTACCAAAATATAAGGCATATGACAGAGGATCACCAAAACTGGAATTTATTTATTAAAATTGTGCATTTATTCTTACATGCTTAAATTTCAGTCAACTTCAAAGTACTCTCAATTTGATGCAATACACCTAGTGAAACACTTTTCCACTGCTCAAACCAGTTTTTAAACTCATCAATTTTGATGCCTTTTAGTGTTTCTGCTGTTTTTTGTTTCGCCTCTTTCAAATTGGCAAAATGTTTCCTTTTGAGGACTTTTTCATTGGGGGAAACAAAAAAATCTCTAAGGGCAAGATTGAGTGAATTGGAATTAAGGTCATTTTGGGTAAAAAAAAACAAAACAAAACTGCTGAACACTCAGTGCAGTGCAGGAAGGTGTACTCGTAAATCACCCATTAGGAGATGGGTAACTTTGTTGAAGGAATTCCCCCACCACCAAAAAAAAAAAAAAACTCACAGAAGCCAAACTCAGCCTCTCACAGCAATGCTAGCTGGTACACTGATGCCAATGTGTTCCTAGAACACTTACCTAGCGGGAAGAGCCTGTACTACAAGGGGCCGGCCCTCCAAAATATAATTTCAGGGTTTTTTTTGTACTCCTTTATACATCTCATTCCCCAGAGCATGTTTAAAAAAATCTCCAAGCCGGGATCGGTGGCTCAGCCTGTAATCCCACACTTTGGGAGGCAGAGTTGAGTGGATTGCCTGAGCCCGTGGGTTCGAGACCCGCCTGAGCAACTCGGCGAGACCTCATCTCTACAATAAATCAAAAATTAGCTGGGCGTGGTAGCGCACACCTGTAGTTCCAGCTACTTGGAAGACTGAGGTGGAAGGATCACTGGAGCCCAGCAGGTCGAGGCTGCAGTGGCCCCAGCCACTGCACTCGAGTCGTGGCGACTGAGTGAGACCCCAACTCGAAAAAAAAAAAAAAAGATTTCTGATTTAAAGTTTGTGTGAAAATCTAAAAACCAAAATGGTTACTTTTAAATATTTCTAGATTTCTAAAACCAAATGACTCCTTTCTGGATACAATTATGGGAAACTTTCATTGCATCTGTGAGATCATCTCCCACGCACTCAATGTACTACAGTAAATTCACAGCTTTTGAACCCTGCAACAAATATATATGTCAAGCTGTCTGTCACTGTGCAGTGTCAGCTCTCTCTACTGGGTACAAGCAATTTAGTTTCCAAGTATAGAAAATGGAGTTCTGAATGCAATCTCATTATATGATGTCTCGTTTAACCATGCTTATAGAAATAGACATCTTTACATTTCTTATTGTTACTTTATAGCCTTCCCCACCTACCCCCTCCTCTAGAAGAAAAGAAGAAACTCATGCAAGTTAAACTGAGTTAATAATAATAGCCATAGGGACCAGCTTTTGAGCATTTATTATGTGTTCACCTACACTATAAAGAGCTGAATCATTGTAATGTTATTTAACTTGCACAACTGCCCTGCGAGGTGAATACTATCTACATTCCAAGTTAGGGTTAATTTTTCTCATGTCACAAGCAGTCTGGAGGTAACCTGACCATGCCTAATATGCCTGTGTGGCAGTTTTATGAAATCATCAATATCCCAGGATCTTTCCAACTTTCTCTTCACCATCCTGGATATTTAGCTTTTACTCTAATGGTCATGACATAGCTGATGCATCTCCAGGTACCATGTCTCTGATCTAGCCAGGGAGAATGGGGCAGAAGCCTTGTCTCTTCTCTGGTGTTGATTTATTTTGGGAGGCAAGTCCTTTTCAGGGATTTCTGTTTCCATCTCATGGACCAGAAATATGAAACTTGGCCACCCTAGATGCAATGGAGTTAGGGGGTTTGAATATCTCACTTTCCAGCTGCTATCGAAGCATTTTTAACAAAAATTGTATTTATTAGAATAAATCACGTCTTGATATGCCTGCAGTAGTCCTAGTTTACACTGGGAACACTCACATAATCATTCATAGGGTTCCTTTTAGCATCCAGTGCCTCAGGATGATAAATTATATAGTTAAACTTTCTGTAATAGAGCTGGAAATGGAAGTGTTGAGCAAACCAAACTTTAGTATCTGTTGTACTCCAGCAACCAAAATCGCTGAAAATCACTGTAAATCTCAATTTACAGTCTTTCATGAAAACACCAAAGGTGTGTAAATTTATAACACTCCCAACTTCTTTCAAATTTTCCTTCTCATTTCTCTTGCTGTCAGTATATCTCACATGCATGACTGATGCCCTGAAGTGCTTCTACTCTTCCAATGTAACATTAAGAAAAGTCCTCTTTCTAACTCTGTCTATGTAGCTTTCCTTCTCTCCTCTCCCATTCTCTGTCTGTCCCAAGCCTTTGTCCTGGAGTTCACTTGGAT
>NW_007241212.1:0-847 GCF_000164805.1 Carlito syrichta
CTAATTAGGTGAGCAAACTACCCAGTAAATACTTACCCAAACTAACTATGGGGCCAACTCATCAGTCAACTATTTACCAAGCTAAATAGTCGGCCGATTAGCCGCCCAACTTGTTAAGCTAGCTAACAAGTTAGCTAGCTAGTTGACCGACTCATCAGTCAGCAAATTAAGTCACCTAGCTAACTCATTAACCAACTAGTTAAGTCAGCTATTTAACACGTTTACCAAATAGTTAAAAAAGTTACCTAACTCATTAACCAACTCGTTAATTCAGCTAGCTATCTAGTTTGCCAACTACTTAAGTCAGCTACCTAAGTGAGCTAGCTAACTAGCTATCTAAGTTAGCTACTTCACCTAGCTCACTAGTTAGCTAATTATATGTCAGCTACTTAAGTCTGCTACCTAAATAGTTATCAAATTAATTAGGTCAGCTCAGTATTCAGCTAGTTAAATAGTTAGCTAACTATTTAATTCAGGTAGTTAAGTGAGCTAGCTAACTAGTTAAGTCAGCCAGTTAAGTCAGCTAGCTAATTAGTTAAGTCAGCTGGCTAAGTCAGCTAGTTAAGTCAGCTTCTGATTTAGTTAGCTGGTTAAAGGAACTAGATAGCTTGTTAGCTAAAGGTTTAAGTCAGCAGGTTGAGTCAGGAAGTTAGCTAGTTAACTAATGGGTTAAGTCAGCAGGTTGATTCAACTAGCTAGCTAGTTCATAAGCAGGTTCTCAGCTGGTTGAGTAGGCTAGCTAGCTAGTTAGCTAACGAATTAAGTCAGCTGGATGATCAGTTAGATATCTAGATAGCTAACGAGTAAGTCAGCTAGATGAGTCAGCTAGCCAGCACATTAGCTAACG
>NW_007241213.1:0-1194 GCF_000164805.1 Carlito syrichta
TTCGATATTTTAAAATAGAGAATGTTGTTTTTTATAGCCAGCCTTTTCTCAATCGAATACTAGGTCTTATTCATTCTAACTATATTTTTGTACTCATTTGCAGACTATTGATTAGACTTTTTTTCTCACATGAGCTAAACCTGCGGGACAGACAAGGATCATATTTCCTTGTTTGTGTTTTATGATTAAAGAGTAGCGATTTTGGTAATAGACACAGCCAAAAATCCCATAGATTAATTTTCAAGTACAAAGTTCTTGTATTCATGTGTCATTATCAGCTTCTATTAATGACGGTATTTTCTTTCCTAGATTCCACCATAAATGGAAGAAAGGAAAAGTTTTGGGGATCAAGTCTGAAAGAACAACATGGTTGGTTCATTGCCTCTTCCTATTTAGAAAACACCTCCAAATATGAATACACATGTGTACGTATGCTACATGCATATGTATGTAGAGTCACATGCCCTCAAGATAAAGAATAGTGTAGTATATACATATGATCTTGTCTAAGAGATCAATACTTTTGAGATACAGTCTAAATTCATACATGATCCTTAAAAGTATTTCTTGCTGGGCTCGGTAGCTCAGCCTGTGATCCCAGCGCTTTGGGAGGCCGAGGGGAGTGGATTGCCTGAGCCCGCGGGTTCGAGACCTGCCTGAGCAACTTGGCGAGACTTCATCTCTACAGTAAATCAAAAAATTAGTCAGGCATGGTAGCATGCGCCTGTAGTTCCAGCTACTTGGCAGGCTGAGGTGGAAGGATCGCCGGAGCCCAGCAGGTCGAGACAGCAGTGGCTGGAGGCAGCCAGTGACCTCTAGTCTGGATGACAGTGAGACTCCAACTCAAAAATAAATAAATAAATATACTAAAAATAAAAAATATTTTTTCAATATAATCAGTGAAATATTTACCTACACTTTCACAGAGCAAACTACCTAGAAGAGGCTTACAAAACACTAAGTATGCCATGTAACAAAAATAAATCAAAACACTCATTTATTTTGTTTTTCATATTTTGCTATTTATCAGAAAAATGAATGGCTACATGAATTGTGTACATATTAAGGAAAAATTCCATGCAGCATTCCTATTTATAGAGCTTAAAAACATAATGTAGATGCAGGTTCCTGATGAGTATATATAATTCCATGTTTCCTTTATGAACTTTAATAATACACTACCTACATTTGGTA
>NW_007241214.1:0-833 GCF_000164805.1 Carlito syrichta
TTTATTTATTTTTGAGTTGGAGTCTCACTGTCATCCAGACTAGAGGTCAGTGGCTGCCTCCAGCCACTGCTGTCTCGACCTGCTGGGCTCCGGCGATCCTTCCACCTCAGCCTTCCAAGTAGCTGGAACTACAGGCGCATGCTACCATGCCCGACTAATTTTTTGATTTACTGTAGAGATGAAGTCTCGCCAAGTTGCTCAGGCAGGTCTCGAACCCGCGGGCTCAGGCAATCCACTCCCCTCGGCCTCCCAAAGCGCTGGGATCACAGGCTGAGCTACCGAGCCCAGCAAGAAATATTTTTTAAGGATCATGTATGAATTTAGACTGTATCTCAAAAGTATTGATCTCTTAGACAAGATCATATGTATATACTACACTATTCTTTATCTTGAGGGCATGTGACTCTACATACATATGCATGTAGCATACGTACACATGTGTATTCATATTTGGAGGTGTTTTCTAAATAGGAAGAGGCAATGAACCAACCATGTTGTTCTTTCAGACTTGATCCCCAAAACTTTTCCTTTCTTCCATTTATGGTGGAATCTAGGAAAGAAAATACCGTCATTAATAGAAGCTGATAATGACACATGAATACAAGAACTTTGTACTTGAAAATTAATCTATGGGATTTTTGGCTGTGTCTATTACCAAAATCGCTACTCTTTAATCATAAAACACAAACAAGGAAATATGATCCTTGTCTGTCCCGCAGGTTTAGCTCATGTGAGAAAAAAAGTCTAATCAATAGTCTGCAAATGAGTACAAAATATAGTTAGAATGAATAAGACCTAGTATTCGATTGAGAAAAGGCTGGCTATAAAAAACA
>NW_007241215.1:0-834 GCF_000164805.1 Carlito syrichta
CACTGTTATTTGCTGGAGTGGAACCATGGCCTTAAGAACATTTTACTGAAACCTGCTAGTTATTGATGATGAATGCTTCTTTGCCTTAAATGGTGGACAACCAAAGTCTTCGACAACCAAAATATGAAATTCAAATTTCCAAGTGTAAATTATATTCAGATGAAAAAACATGCAGTAATTTCCATAAAAATTGTTGTACTCTGTGCCAGGTAACAGCAGTTATCTCAATCTACCCTGTACAATTGTGGAGATGGGGGGAATCTAAGCTAAGGGATATCAAAACATCGTAGATATATGCTTCCTCTTCTTCTTTCTGACCTGTCTTCCTCCTCCCATGTTTTTCCAACACTTTTCACTTTTTGTAAAATTATGTACTCAAAAGTGAACAATTTAAACCTGAATTCAAAAGTGAACAAACACAGTTTAGCAGATTCGTGCTCTCCAACAGTACATTGAAGGAGTTTATGAAATGTGCCTTTCGGTGTGGAAGAGAGAGGCTCAAAGGTAGAAGTCACATACCCACTGTCCTATGCAGTGGGCCATGACTTGGCTAGGAGGATGTGGATCGAGTGAAGGGTTACCATCTCAGCATCTCTTTCATCAGGATCCCTTGCTGTTAATGGTGATTTCATTCCTTGCCTTTTGTCTTGGTGTTGGCACCGGGAGCGCATCTCCAACCGTCCTTTGTAACATTTAGTAGCCTTAACAAATCCTCCTTGCTCCTGTGGAAAGCTTCCTCACGTTGTTATTCAGAGGAACTGAACCAGTCAGTGGGACTGTGTTGCCTCATAGCACCCAGCTCAATTTTGGTTCAAAGAGGAAAGATAGTAGTGA
>NW_007241216.1:0-904 GCF_000164805.1 Carlito syrichta
GAGCTACGCCTGATCCAGTGAAGGCTGCTCTTGAGAGCAGTGCCCAGGAAAGGAGGGACCTGGAGCCATACCAGACTGACAGTCAGTCACCCTGGTGTCATGGAGCAAGTTCCGCGGAAGGACCATGACCGGAACGGGAAGCAGGAGGCAGTTAAGGAAGGATGTAGCTTCTGACAACAAATCTCCAATGTGATACGAAATTGGAGTTTGCAGATCGCACACAAATATTACATTAGAAAAGAGAAACGGGCAAGAATCATCTCTCCAATACATCCAAAAATTAGCCGGGCGCGGTAGCACGCGCCTGTATTTAGAGCTACTTAGAAGGCTGAAGTTGAAGGATCGCCGGAGCCCAGCGGGTCGAGGCTGCGGTGGCCGGGAGCGGCCACTGCACTCCAGTGTGGGCGACAGAGTGAGACTCCAGCTCCAAACCATAACAGAAAATAGCCAGGTTCCGTGACTCAGCCTGTAATCCTGCGATTGAGGAGGCTGCGGGGAGAGGACAACCTAAGCCCGCGGGTTCGAGACCCACCTGGGCAACTTGGGGAGTCCTCCTCTCTACAATAAATCAAGAAATCAGCCGGGTGTGGACGCACATGCCTGGAATGCCAGCCCTCGGAAGGCTGAAGCGGAAGGATCAATGGAGCCCAGCAGGTCGATGTTGCGGTGGCCGGGAGAGGCCACTGCATTCCGGTGCGGATCACAGAGTGAGACTCCAACTCAGCCCAGAGCCCACGGTACAGAGAAATGTGAACTGTTATTTGCTGGAGCGGAACCATGGGCCTTAAGAACATTTTACTGAAACCTGCTAGTTATTAATGATGAATGTTTCTTTGCCTTAAATGGTGGACAACCAAAGTCTTCGACAACCAAAATATTGAAATTCAAATTTCCAGTGTAAATT
>NW_007241217.1:0-773 GCF_000164805.1 Carlito syrichta
TCGCCTGAAATTTGTTTCCCATCCTCTTACTTTGAGTCTGTGTATGTCCTTTCTAGTGAGATGGGTGTCTTGAAGGCAGTATATTGTTGCCTGGTGATATTTTATCCATTTTGTCATTCTATGTCTTTTTCAGTGGTGTGTTTAGTCCATTCACATTCAGACTAATTATTGAAATGTGAGAGTTCGTCCCTATCATGGAGTTCTTATTGAGTTGTTGTTCTTCCACTTGGTTTTTTCTTTTTTTTTGTCTTTCTTTTGGTTTTGGGGTTGGTTCGTGTATATTTTATTCTTTTCCCTGTACTCTTGTGAAGAAGGTTGTTCTTTTTTCCTTTTCTTCTGTGTTTAGTACTTTCTTAAGTGTCTCATGTAGAGATGGTTTTGTGACTGCATAAGTTCTTAGGGATTGGATATCTGGGAAAGATTTTAATTCTCCCTCACTGATGAAGCTTAGCTTGACCGGGTATGTTATTCTTGGTTGAAATTATTTATCTTTTAGGATTTTGAAGATAGGGCTCCAAGCTCTACTAGTATGCAGGGTTTCTGCAGATAAATCTGCTGCTATTCTGATTGGTCTTCCATGGTGGGTGATCTGACCTTTTTCTCTGGCTGCCTTTAGGATTTTTTCTTTTGGGCCTACTCTATTTAGGCGAATTGTTATGTGTCTAGGAGTTGGTCTTCTCATTTGTTGTCTTGCAGGGGTTCTCTGAATCTCTTGTGTTTGAATTTTTGTATCACTGATTAGATAAGGGAAGTTTTCTTAAATGATCTCATGG
>NW_007241218.1:0-1609 GCF_000164805.1 Carlito syrichta
TCAGCTCCCAAAGGCGTGGGATTACAGGCTGAGCCACCGAGCCTGGCTGGAGTTTTGTTTTAATCATCGAAAGAATGTCTCTATAGAAATGCTGATTGGCAGAGGGTCTTCAGCATCTTTGGTTTGGTGCATGCATATGTGTGGGTTTTCCTTTTATTTTCATTTTCTTCTTTTAAAGGACAGCTGGAAATGTAGTTTTTTAAAAAAAATATATTTCTGTACAGTTTGCTTCGGGAATGCAAGGCATTACACTTGAAACTCAGACTTTCAGGATTTGGGTTGCATAAATTAAATATTTATTCACCAACTTACCATCTGTTATCAGTTGGCCAAAAGAAAGTCAACTGCAGGCACCGAGGGTATGTGGCTGTGTGTGTGTGTTGGGGGCGAATGCACCAGGATGTGTTATTGGGTTGACTTTGTTAAGATTGTTTTACTGTTTTAAGTGTGGTCATTTTTAAAAGCATTTCAGCAACTCCATTATGTTCAAGCAGAACATTTGTCAAAAGTAATTATCTGAGTTTGGTTGAAGGGCCTTGCTCTGGTATGTTTTTGAATTCTAGCAAAGAGTTTTAGATAATTGACCCTATTGCCCAGCGAAGAATTGACAAAAGTTCTTTTTTAATTTCAATACAATTATCAGTAGCTGGAGTGGCCAGGCCTCTTTACTTCATCTTGTAATTTCATATTGGGGTATGTTCTCATGTCTCCCCTTCTCTGTGATCCTGTTAATCGCTAAATTTCTCTTTCTGTGAATGAATGAGCAGGTAATAGTGATTCTCCAATGAACTGCCTCTGGGAGAGGACACTTAGGTGTGGAGAATGTGTGAGAAGTTAAGAAGTAAGGGTTAAATGCCAGATTGATGTTACCACTGAGGTTTTCTGGAGTGGAATACATTACTTACTGCTTGCTCAGTCATTAATTCAGAATTGAGTAGAGGTGTGCAAATCTTCTGAAATGCATTATTCAGATTCCTTGGAGTGGCAATCAGTTATTATTTTGGTGTTTCAGTATATATTTTAAACATGTGAACAATGATTTGATTTGTAAATATTTTAATGTAATTATTTATAAATGCCATATCTGCCTGCAGAGATATAGATACTGTTATTTTATATGTTACGATGTTTTTGCTGATTTTATTTCTTTTGTTAAGGACTTTTAACTTTTTCTACCTAACATGTTAAGCCAGGTGTCTGATTTTAACAGTAAAAGGTAACAATGGAATGAAACTATGCAACTCAATATGTGTTTTTTTCACTATGTGAACTAGAGAGGAAGAGTATTCTAATTCATACAGATTATATATTTTTATAATGTATATCTTTTCTGTTGGAGTGTGAGAGAAAGAGAGAGAGTGTGTGTGTGTGTGTTAGTGTGATTTTCTTGAAAGAGAAAATATCAGGGGAGAGGATATGCACAATAGATATTTTGAAGTGTGACCAAAAGCTTATGTTTAAGTGTAGTTTTACCTTTCTTTAAAAATATATACATACATAAATGTAGAAGAACAATTCTTTCTAGAGTTGTAACTAAGAATTTCCAGTTGACAAAAATTTCTGTTTTCTTTCTTAGTGAGAAAGAATATGGTTTCCAAATCGGTACCCT
>NW_007241219.1:0-4667 GCF_000164805.1 Carlito syrichta
CAATTTTTTTTGGTAGTTCATCGATAAAGACAACAATCTAACTCTTTCTGAATTGCAAATCTGGAAAGTATAATTTAAAAAATATGTAAACATCAGCTGTTCAGTTGAATGCATGTGCATTGTGTTTTTACCCTACAGAAAGATTCCACACAATTTCAAAATAATTAGTGTTAAAGTATGACATTGCATTTGTCTATGGTGGTCTTACATTCCTTAAGGTTATGCAGGTGGCCCAAAGTTGTGTGAAGTTGCATAGACAGTATTACTTCTGTATCAGAGGACACTGACTGGATGCCCTTACAACAGAACCTGGGAATCCACCCAGACTTACCAAAACACGGTTGAGGGAGTCCAGCAAAAGTGAGGTGTGCGAGTGTGTGAGTGTGAGTGCATGGGACAGAGTTACAAAGGCCACCATGTCTGTGGTCTTTGGCTGGGGCAGGACAGAGGGAAACTGGCAGCACAGCCTGCACGTGGTGGGCAGCATCCCGTGAATTTGGGAGAGGAGGCTGCATTGGAGGACCGGGGGGAGAGTGAGGAGGGATATCTCGTGGGAGGTTTCCAGGGCGTGATAGGATAAGGGGGCATGCGGTGAGCATGCATATCGCGAGCATGCGTGCGGCACCCCTTATCCTGCAACGTTAGAGAGTTGTGAAAGGGCCCGAGCCGAGCATCTACGGAGCTGTCACTTTGGTGGCCAGGGATCCACCACTGCTATCACCGCCTACTCTGACACGGCCGCCATGCCTCGTAATGGTGTGCCCCCACCCGCTGCACTGCACTCCTTTGTTCTGTCCCTCCTGCCCAATGCCGCCAGCCCATGCCCTCCACCCCGCAAAGCAAGTATGTGTCACAGGGTCACTGGTTCATTGGGTCCACACTGGAACTCCCAGCACCCCAGGAACCCTTCACATCATCATCAGAACCATCAATGAGATGCAGACTTGCAAGACAAGATGAAGACTAACAGCACCTGGGCAGAGGATTCCTTCTGATAGGTACGCCCTCCACCTGCTATCCATGCCAAGCCTGGGTCCCGCCACTCTCCCTTCACCAGCCTGCAGCGCCAGAGATGACCACTTCCTGCCTGAGCTACCACCCACTTTACTGGCTCCTTGCTCTTTGTTATTCTGAGGAAGTGGGCTCCACCCAGGCGTGTGTGTACAGGCGCATGCAGAAAGGGTGCAGTGACTCTGTCTTGGAGCATGCGCAGGGGAACCCCAGGAATACTCCCAGGACTTGAGCTCACGGGACTTGGCTGTGCTTCTCCACAGGTGAAGCTCTCAGCACTTCTTCCCTCCCTTCTCTGTCACTTCGGAGAAACTTGTGTAGCACTTACTGTTCCCTTC
This sequence comes from Carlito syrichta, assembly GCF_000164805.1. NCBI lineage: Eukaryota > Metazoa > Chordata > Mammalia > Primates > Tarsiidae > Carlito > Carlito syrichta. The sequence goes on from NW_007241219.1 coordinate 1,350, forward strand.
TGGCCTCTCCACCCCCATGATTTCAGTAACTCTGTTCACAGTCTGTATATTCAGCATTTGTGAGTTCAAATGTTGTACGTGTGCATACATGGCCTGTACAGCACGGATTTGGCGAGGAGGAAAATGCATGTGGTTCTTGGTGGCTGCGTGCCTGTGTTTTGTGTCATGTGCATCATGGGTGCACACGCATGTGCATGTTTTGGTGTGGATGCCATGCTGGTGTTTGTAGGCATTGTGCTCTGCTCAATGTTGGTTTGTATATTCCTTCCCACGTGTGTGCAATTCTAAGAGCCTGTGTGTCTCTGTGTATGTGTTCGAGGAAGTTGGGCCGGTGTCATTTGTTTTGTCATTGGATAATTAGAAGACAGTACAACTAGGTGACTTCCTGGACATTGCTACTTGGCTTGTTTTCTTTTGCTTGAACATTTTAGAGTTTTTAGTTTGTTTGTTTGTTTGTTTGAGTTGGAGTCTCACTCTGTCGCTCAGACTGGAGTGCAGTGGCCACTCCCGGTCACCGCAGCCTCGACCTGCTGGGCTCCGGCGATCCTTCCGCCTCAGGCTTCCAAGTAGCTGGAACTACAGGCGCACGCTACCTCACCCGGCTAATTTTTTGATTTATTGTAGAGATGAGGTCTCACCTGCCCAGCAATCCACTCACCTCAGCCTCCCAAAGGCGCAGGATTACAGGCTTAGCCACCGAACCTGGCTGGAGTGTTTGTTTTAATCATGGAAAGAATGTCTCTATAGAAATGCTGATTGGCAGAGGGTCTTCAGCATCTTTCGTTTGGTGCATGCATATGTGTGGGTTTTTCTTTTATTTATTTTCATTTTCTTCTTTTAAAGGACAGCTGGAAATGTAGTTTTTTAAAAAAATATATTTCTGTACAGTTTGCTTCGGGAATGCAAGGCATTACATTTGAAACTCAGACTTTCAGGATTTGGGTTGCATAAATTAAATATTTATTCACCAACTTACCATCTGTTATCAGTTGGCCAAAAGAAAGTCAACTGCAGGCACCGAGGGTATGTGGCTGTGTGTGTGTGTTGGGGGCGAATGCACCAGGATGTGTTATTGGGTTGACTTTGTTAAGATTGTTTTACTGTTTTAAGTGTGGTCATTTTTAAAAGCATTTGAGCAACTCCATTATGTTCAAGCAGAACATTTGTCAAAAGTAATTATCTGAGTTTGGTTGAAGGGCCTTGCTCTGGTATGTTTTTGAATTCTAGCAAAGAGTTTTAGATAATTGGCCCTATTGGCCAGCGAAGAAGTGACAAAAGTTCTTTTTTAATTTCAATACAGTTATCAGTAGCTGGAGTGGCCAGGCCCCTTTACTTCATCTTGTAATTTCATATTGGGGTATGTTCTCATGTCTCCCCTTCTCTGTGATCCTGTTAATCGCTAAATTTCTCTTTCTGTGAATGAATGAGCAGGTAATAGTGATTCTCCAATGAACTGCCTCTGGGAGAGGACACTTAGGTGTGGAGAATGTGTGAGAAGTTAAGAAGTAAGGGTTAAATGCCAGATTGATGTTACACTGAGGTTTTCTGGAGTGGAATACATTACTTACTGCTTGCTCAGTCATTAATTCAGAATTGAGTAGAGGTGTGCAAGTCTTCTGAAAAGCATTATTCAGATTCCTTGGAGTGGCAATCAGTTATTATTTTGGTGTTTCAGTATATATTTTAAACATGTGAACAATGAATTGATTTGTAAATATTTTAATGTAATTATTCATAAACTTGCCATAATCTGCCTGCAGAGATTTATTAATAAATAATATCATCCTGATGGAATTTAAAGTGATCAATCAGTATATATTACTCTTCTTTCAAGTACTATGTTTTATTCGATATAATGTTGTATTTGATCTAGTTATTATGTGTCTGTAATGATATAATTTGATATTTCTTTTTTTTGAGTTGGAGTCTCACTCTGTTGCCCAGACTGGAGTGTAGTGCCATGCTCCCAACCACCGCAGCCTCAACTTGCCAGGCTTCGGCGATCCTTCCACATCAGCCTTCCAAGTAGCTGTAACTACAGGTGTGTGCTACCTCGCCTGGTTATTAGTTTTTCTCTTTTTTTTTTGAGTTATTGTAAAGAGGAGGTCTCGCCAATTTGCCTGGGCGAGTCTCGAACCTGTGGGCTCAGGCAATCCTCTTGCCTCACCCTCCCAAATTGCTGAGATTACAGGCTCAGCCACCAAGCCTGGCCTAATTTGATATTTCTAAGGCACTTTTTTGGGTTAAAAGTTTAATTTTTCCTCCTGTAAAATTATTTGATAGGAATAGAGGCACCAGGAGTCATCAACACAAAAGAATAAATGGTAGACTAGTTGTCACTATTTTTACCACACATAGTGAACTAGTAGTTATGGTAATTTTTCAATTTGGTTCGAGTTAATTTTTCTCCTGGTAGTTGCACAAAAGTGTGTGTTAAAAAGTGTCAGTTGATGCAAAATAGTAAGTGAAATAGCAGGTGATTATGCTGGAAATATCATTTACAGAAATCAGTGATGTGTAAAAGAGGATCATGATAATTCACTTCTGTAAAGAATGAAGAAATTGATCCATTTGAGTAATAATGGCCTGTTATTCATGTTTTCTTTTTGATTACATGAATGCAAATGGACTTGAACTCTTCCAAACTTGCATGAGAAAATCGTTTTATTTGAACAACTGATAGTTTTACTTTACAATCAATTACAAATAGATATTTTAGAGAATTTCTGTGATATAGATACTGTTATTTTATATGTTACAATGTTTTTGCTGATTTTATTTCTTTTGTTAAGGACTTTTAACTTTTTCTACCTAACATGTTAAGCCAGGTGTCTGATTTTAACAGTAAAAGGTAACAATGGAATGAAACCATGCAACTCAATATGTGTTTTTTTCACTATGTGAACTAGAGAGGAAGAGTATTCTAATTCATGCAGATTATATATTTTTATAATGTATATCTTTTCTGTTGGAGTGTGAGAGAAAGAGAGTGTGTGTGTGTGTGTTAGTGTGATTTTCTTGAAAGAGAAAATATCAGGGGAGAGGATATGCACAAGAGATATTTTGAAGTGTGATCAAAAGCTTATGTTTAAGTGTAGTTTTGCCTTTCTTTAAAAATATATACATATATAAATGTAGAAGGACAATTCTTTCTAGAGTAACTAAGAATTTCCAGTTGACAAAAGAATTTCTGTTTTCTTTCTTAGTGAGAAAGAATATGGTTTCCAAATCGATAACCTCTCGGTGGCAACACCAAGGATTTGTTTTAGATATAAATTCAGCTCTCAAGGGGTCTCATTTCCTCAAAGAGGCATGCAA
>NW_007241219.1:5009-6647 GCF_000164805.1 Carlito syrichta
CCCCCACAGCTTTCTCAGTTGCAGTTGTTACTTTGTACATTGTCATTTAATATGGAGTCTGCTCCCAAACCAAATTCATTTTCATCTATTTTGTCTGCTCTTCTAAGGTTTTAGTGTCTCAGAGGATCCCACAATCACATGGAAGTATCTTCTGTCTTAATATATGTAGATCACAATAAGAATAAAAATCAAAACTATAATATGTCGAACTGGAGATTTGACTTTAATAGTTTTTGACTTTTCTCTCAAGCATTTTACTCTGTTACTATAAATGCAGTTTAAACCATTGTGAAAGTTCTTCATGCTTCTTTGTAAAAAGTGGGGATTTGACTGCACTAAGGGGTTTCTTTGGTACTGGCTTAACACTCAACATACTGAACATATTTATATACTAATTTTAGGTTAATTCTTTTTTGACATGCAGGAATATTACTTTGAGAAGTGATTTTTGATAGTTTCATTAATTTATTTTATAGGGAATACTGCTTTTAAGATAATTGCCCTGTGGATTAATTTGTTCCCTGAGTTTCCTTGTATTTTTTTTATTCCTTACGATTTGTGTTTAGTCTCAGTAGCACCTGAAAATAAATCTAACAATTTTGATAACTTTGTGATTGGTAATATGGCTGATTTATTTGCTTGAAGTTTAGATACATTCACACAGAAAATGAACATCGGTTTATTGGTTGGTTTTTCTTTCATGTTTTATTTTAGGTAGTTCCAGGTGACCTTTGGGGGGAAATTCTTTTAATGGCAAATTTACCTCATTGTTGGAAGAAAACAGGCACAAATCCTTGTATGCCACAGCAGGATTACTGAAGGTTTTAAGTAAATTGAAATGTGATAAATCATATTGTATTAAAAATCAGGGAGAAGGTTTATTAATTAAAGGAAATCTGTGTGAATCTTTTGCATAGTGTCAATTCTTTTGCATAATACATTCTAAATAAACTGTTAGGGCTTCTGCAAAGTAAAGCTGAATGGTACTGGTAGCTGCTAAAATGCAAAACAATTTCTAATTTTTAACTTACTGTTGGCTTGTCTTTTGTCTTTGTATTTTAGAAATAATTTTTTCAGGAGTGACAAGCCTTGAGATGGGAGAAGGTGTTGGTACCGTTTTTAACGTTTTCTCCCTGTGCTAGTTGCATTATGATTTTAGGTAATAATCAGGTATCCTTAGCAATTGAAAAAACATTGACTTGTGATTTGAGGTCAGCCCAAAGGTGCACATAAGCATAATTTTAGCAATCTTTACCAGCTCGCGAGCCTTGCTTATATAGTTTTGCAAATAGAGTTTTATTTATTTTTTATTTTATTTTTATTTTATTTTCATTTATTTATTTTTGAGATGGAGTCTCACTCTGTCGCTCAGACTGGAGTGCAGTGGCCAATCCCGACCACCGCAGCCTTGACCCGACGGGCTCCAACGATCCTTCTGCCTCAGCCTTCCAAGTAGCTGGAACTACAGGTGCACGCTACCATGCCCGGCTAAATTTTTTATTTATTGTAGAGATGAGGTCTCACCAAGTTGCCCAGGCGGGTCTCAAACCCGCGGATTCAGGTAGTCCACTCACCTCAGCCTCCCAAAGGCACGGGATTACAGGCTGAGCCACCGAGCCCAGCAAGTTTTATTTTTTT
>NW_007241220.1:0-614 GCF_000164805.1 Carlito syrichta
CTGACTTAATTAGCTAGCAAGCTGGCTAGCAAACTGACTTAACTAGGTCACTACCTGTCATAAACTAGCTGTCTTTACTAGCTGGCCTGCTTTCTAGCCAGTTGAATTAACTAGCTTGCTACATAGCTAGCCATCTGTCTATCCAGCTGAATTAACTAGGTGACATATCTACCTAGCCAGCTGTCTAGCCAGCTGAATAAAAATCAAGCTACCTAGCTATCCAGCAGGCTAGTTAACTGACTTAACTAGGTGACTTAACTATCTAGACAGCAGGCTACTCAGCTGACATAACTAGCTACGTACTTAGCTAGCAAACAGGCTAACAAGCTGACTTAACTAGCTGACTTAACTAGTTAGCCAGGTGGCTAGACAGCTGACTGAATTGCCTAGTTACCTAGCTAGTCAGCAGGCCACCCAGCTGACTGATGTAGAAGATGTAATGAAGTAGCCAGTTGGCTAGTCATCAGACTTAACTAGCTAGCTATCTAGCTAGGCAGCTGAATAGTCAGCTGACTTAACTAGTTTGACATAACTAGACGCCAGATGGCTAACCAGCTGACTTAACTAGCTACCTACTCGCATAGCCAATGGGCTTGACAGCTGACTTAACTCCC
>NW_007241221.1:0-836 GCF_000164805.1 Carlito syrichta
CCAATTAAGCGAGTTGGTTAACAGGCTGGTCAGGTAGTTTGCCAGCTAGTTAAACTGGCTGGCTAACAGACTGACAAGCAGGTTGGATGGCTGGTTAAGTCGGCTGGCTATCTGACTGTTCAGTCAGCTAGCTGGCTATTTAAACTGGCTGGATAGCCAACTGGCCAATCCACTAGCTAGTTAGCTGGCTGCCTAGCCAGTTAGTCTGCCAGGTAGCTAGCTAGTTAAGCCAGGTTGCTAGTCATCTAGCCCACCAGGTAGCTAGCTAATAAAGTCAGTTGGCTAGCCAGCTAGCCAGTCAACTACCTTCTCAGCTAGTTAAGTCAGGTAGCTAGTCTGATAGATAGCCAGCTAGCTAGTTAAGTCAGTTAGCCAGCTAACTAGCCAGTTTTCTAGCTAGTTAAGTCAGCTGGATAGACAACTAGATAGCTTATTTGTTAACTAGTTATGTCAGCTAGATAGCAAGCTAACTAGTCAGCTAACTAGTTAAGTCAGCTAGCAAATCAGCTAGTTACCTAGCTATCTAGTCTGCTAGCAACTCAGCTAGCTGGTCACCTAATAAGTGGGCTGGTCTTGCTCACCAGCCAATTAATTAAGTCAGGTCACCAGTTGGCTCACTCGCTGGCTGACTAGTTAAGGCAGCTCACCTATCAGCTCACTCATCAGCCAAGTATTTAAGTCGGCTCACTGGTCGGCTCACTCTCCAGCCAACTTCTTAATTCTTCTGACCATTAGGCTCACTCGCCAGCCAACTAAATTCGGCTGACCAGTCAGTTAACTCACCGGCCAACTATTTAAGTCAGCTCACCAGTTGGCTCACTTGCAGGCTGACTAGT
>NW_007241222.1:0-1219 GCF_000164805.1 Carlito syrichta
AAAATAATAATAATAATAATAATAATATTTGTGTATTAATAATAATAGTAACATATTAGCTATCATTTGTTAAGCTCTTAGTTTGTGCCAGGCACTAAGCTAATTTATTAACAAGTATTTAATCCCCACAAAGGAGACTGGTACTATGATAACTCCCAGTTTTAGATGAGAAATTGAGGCCCAGAGTTGTAACTTGAACCAGGTTACCTAACTAATAAGTCTGTGTGGCACATACATATACACAAACATACAACTTAATTTGTCCACCATTCACAGACAAATATGCAAATGTGTGAATAATGTATAACTTTCTTATAACATTAATCCATAATTTCCACAAATGACCTCCAACATTTTTGTCAGTATCATCAGAGAGAGAGAGAGTCAGAAAGCAGCAGTCTTGAGTACAGAAACTGGCATATGGAAGGCATAGTTGTTTCTCTCCTCTTAAACTCTGTGAGGTATTTTGTATTATTCAGAGCTGCAGTCTCAGCTCAGAAAAGTAGTTGGTACTTCAAAGGTGGTCCACGTCAGTGGGAGGAATCATGTTTAATGAGGAAGAAACAGTGGCTTATGTAACGACATAGGTTATGGCCATGCATGTAAACAGAAGAGAACAGTTAAGGTCTAGAAGTCAATTTTATATGAAATAGATAAATAATTTAGACAACATTATTTGACCTAAATTCTTTAGATAAATGTCTGAATTTCTTAAAATTTGCCAAACGATTATTCCAAATAGTTCTGCTTTCAGTATCAATGCATTTTAAAATCATGTTATTTCTGAACACAATTGTCCAACTAACTTTACACCTACCATACAAATAACTCCCATTTGTAGAAACCTTAACACTGGCAAAGCACTCCCATACATGTTGTCTCTGAGACTATATAATCACAAGTGGGCATGGACCATTCACTCACTGCTTCCTGAACACAAGCTTGGGAACAGGTCTGGTCCATGATGAAGCACCCATAGATCCTTCTGCATCTGAGAAATCCCTGGGTAGACCTAGATCCTACAGCCTCTGGGGATCTAAGTGATGATATCAGCACAAGGTTTATGTTTCCATCCTCAAGCTGACCTTTATCTGGGGTGGCTTCATTTGTGGTGGCTCTCTCAGCTTCTCCAAATTTACATTCAATAATATTAGTGGTAAGAGAGATTTATTTCTTAAGACTGCAGCAGAAATGATGAGACTGGAGCTGAGGATAAAAC
>NW_007241223.1:0-940 GCF_000164805.1 Carlito syrichta
CTTCATCATGGACCAGACCTGTTTCCCAAGCTTGTGTTCAGGAAGCAGTGAGTGAATGGTCCATGCCCACTTGTGATTATATAGGCTCAGAGACAACATGTATGGGAGTGCTTTGCCAGTGTTAAGGTTTCTACAAATGGGAGTTAGTTGTATGGTAGGTGTAAAGTTAGTTGGACAATTGTGTTCAGAAATAACATGATTTTAAAATGCATTGATACTGAAAGCAGAACTATTTGGAATAATCGTTTGGCAAATTTTAAGAAATTCAGACATTTATCTAAAGAATTTAGGTCAAATAATGTTGTCTAAATTATTTATCTATTTCATATAAAATTGACTTCTAGACCTTAACTATTCTCTTCTGTTTACATGCATGGCCATAACCTATGTTGTTACATAAGCCACTGTTTCTTCCTCATTAAACATGATTCCTCCCACTGACGTGGACCACCTTTGAAGTACCAACTACTATTCTGAGCTGAGGCTGCAGCTCTGAATAATACAAAATACCTCACAGAGTTTAAGAGGAGAGAAACAACTATGCCTTCCATATGCCAGTTTCTGTACTCAAGACTGCTGCTTTCTGACTCTCTCTCTCTCTCTGATGATACTGACAAAAATGTTGGAGGTCATTTGTGGAAATTATGGATTAATGTTATAAGAAAGTTATACATTATTCACACATTTGCATATTTGTCTGTGAATGGTGGACAAATTAAGTTGTATGTTTGTGTATATGTATGTGCCACACAGACTTATTAGTTAGGTAACCTGGTTCAAGTTACAACTCTGGGTCTCAATTTCGCATCTAAAACTGGGAGTTATCATAGTACCAGGCTCCCTTGTGGGGATTAAATACTTGTTAATAAATTAGCTTAGTGCCTGGCACAAACTAAGAGCTTAACAAATGATAGCTAATATGTTACTATTATTATTATAC
>NW_007241224.1:0-782 GCF_000164805.1 Carlito syrichta
ATGGTCCATGCCCACTTGTGATTATATAGGCTCAGAGAAAATGTATGGGAGTGCTTTGCCAGTGTTAAGGTTTCTACAAAAGGGAGTTAGTTGTATGGTAGGTGTAAAGTTAGTTGGACAATTGTGTTCAGAAATAACATGATTTTAAAATGCATTGATACTGAAAGCAGAACTATTTGGAATAATCGTTTGGCAAATTTTAAGAAATTCAGACATTTATCTAAAGAATTTAGGTCAAATAATGTTGTCTAAATTATTTATCTATTTCATATAAAATTGACTTCTAGACCTTAACTATTCTCTTCTGTTTACATGCATGGCCATAACCTATGTTGTTACATAAGCCACTGTTTCTTCCTCATTAAACATGATTCCTCCCACTGACGTGGACCACCTTTGAAGTACCAACTACTATTCTGAGCTGAGGCTGCAGCTCTGAATAATACAAAATACCTCACAGAGTTTAAGAGGAGAGAAACAACTATGCCTTCCATATGCCAGTTTCTGTACTCAAGACTGCTGCTTTCTGACTCTCTCTCTCTCTCTGATGATACTGACAAAAATGTTGGAGGTCATTTGTGGAAATTATGGATTAATGTTATAAGAAAGTTATACATTATTCACATATTTGCATATTTGTCTGTGAATGGTGGAAAAATTAAGTTGTATGTTTGTGTATATGTATGTGCCACACAGACTTATTAGTTAGGTAACCTGATTCAAGTTACACTCTGGGCCTCATTTCTCATCTAAAACTGGGAGTTATCATAGTACCAGGCTCC
>NW_007241224.1:1761-3422 GCF_000164805.1 Carlito syrichta
GAAGCTTTGTATCTACCTGAAAAGAGAGAGATGCTTAGCTAACCACCTGCTTGCTTCTACAGCTCCTGTCACTATCTAACTACAATCACACAAGACGCCCAAGCCAGAACAACTAAGTTAAGTCCTCTCAAATCCTGAGCAATTTCCTGAGAGAAAATAAATGATTGTTGGTGCTGTCTTAAACCATTAACTTTTGGTGTCATTTGTTATGTGATAATAGATAACTGAAACACCTTTAGAAGCTCAAGGTAAAACATCAACCATTTACTTTCATGGAGCTTCTATACCAAATCTTCCTCATCCTTGGCAAGTGAAGAACAACTATTTTCAGTGTTGCATTTATGGGATAGCTGTTTGGACTTACTATCAACCCTAAATTTGTAGATACAATTACCAAATAGATCACGGTCATTCATTTATCTATTTTAATATTTATTTGTATAGACAGGTTCTGGCTATGTTGCCTGGGCTGATCTCAAACTCCTGGCTCAATTGATCTTCCTGTCTTGGCTTCCAAAACTGCCGGGATTACAGTCATCCTGTACTATTTGTGAATTTAATCAACCAATCATTTTCTCAACATAGATGGGACACTTTCTCTGACTCCCTGAGTTAAAAATTCCTTCCCCATGTTCCCAAGTACCCAGGCCCTGGATGCTAACTTTATCATACAGCATTAAACTGCTTGTCTTGTTCCTTCTCTCCCACTGACCAGTAGCAAATTCATTGTGTTGTTCATCTTTGTATCCCTACCAACTAGGGCTAGTGCCTGCAGTAGCAGACCTATTCAAATTAAGCAAATCCAAACAAACATGAAACCCCCACTTAACTGAAGGAAGGCTGCTGGTTCCTGGACATAGAAGTAATTTGTTCAGACAGTCGCTGTGCTATAGGAGTTTACAGGTCAGCGCTGGACCCATTCTGTCCACTGCAGTTAGTGAGCTGCCAGAATCGAGTCCTGTGGTCAGACCCAGGGACAACAGAGCAACGCACTGCCATCGGAGGTGGAAAGGGCCAAGGAAAAGGATTCATTCTTCTCCTCCACAAATATTTGTGTCAATCATCGTAGCATACGCAGCGCTTAATATCCATGAAACACCAGGTGATGGGATGCAACAGCAAAGAAAACTGCGGTGGCACATGTCCTGGTGGACATCACTGTGTGGCGAAAGATGACAGGCAGTGGACGGAATTATGTAAAATTATGCCAGATGTGGAGCAGAAAAATAACAGAGGGTTGAAATTCTCTAAGGACGTGAGCTCCTTTGGCGGGGGCAGCCGTGAGCGGGCTTTGAGCAGGAGTGGTCATGAACGGTACAGTCTGCAGCGGGTGGGAAGACTGCAGGCAAGAAGAGCTGGTGATTTTAAGATGCAAATATTTTCTGCATGGCTGAAAGAGGAGTGGGCATTCACTGGGGACCCTCGGAGTCCTCCAGGGCGGGGTCTGTATTCTGAGTGTGAGATCGGTTGCCCAGCAGTGCAGCGCGGGCTGCGGTGAACTGCAACCCTAAGTCCCAGATTTTTTAGGATTGACACACCTCGGCTCCTTCGCCTCCCCAGGACAGCAAATGTACTTTCCGCAGCTGGGCTACTGTCCAAAGCAAGAGGGCCAGGCGGCTGGGGCATTGTACAACTCCGCTCACCCTTGAGATCCGGGTCTC
>NW_007241225.1:0-779 GCF_000164805.1 Carlito syrichta
AAAGTTAGTTGGACAATTGTGTTCAGAAATAACATGATTTTAAAATGCATTGATACTGAAAGCAGAACTATTTGGAATAATCGTTTGGCAAATTTTAAGAAATTCAGACATTTATCTAAAGAATTTAGGTCAAATAATGTTGTCTAAATTATTTATCTATTTCATATAAAATTGACTTCTAGACCTTAACTATTCTCTTCTGTTTACATGCATGGCCATAACCTATGTTGTTACATAAGCCACTGTTTCTTCCTCATTAAACATGATTCCTCCCACTGACGTGGACCACCTTTGAAGTACCAACTACTATTCTGAGCTGAGGCTGCAGCTCTGAATAATACAAAATACCTCACAGAGTTTAAGAGGAGAGAAACAACTATGCCTTCCATATGCCAGTTTCTGTACTCAAGACTGCTGCTTTCTGACTCTCTCTCTCTCTCTGATGATACTGACAAAAATGTTGGAGGTCATTTGTGGAAATTATGGATTAATGTTATAAGAAAGTTATACATTATTCACACATTTGCATATTTGTCTGTGAATGGTGGACAAATTAAGTTGTATGTTTGTGTATGTGTATGTGCCACACAGACTTATTAGTTAGGTAACCTGGTTCAAGTTACAACTCTGGGTCTCAATTTCTCATCTAAAACTGGGAGTTATCATAGTACCAGTCTCCCTTGTGGGGATTAAATACTTGTTAATAAATTAGCGTAGTGCCTGGCACAAACTAAGAGCTTAACAAATGATAGCTAATATGTTACTATTATTATAATACA
>NW_007241226.1:0-788 GCF_000164805.1 Carlito syrichta
ATTATGTTTTTTTAAAAATGGCTACAACAGTATCTCCTATACTTGTCATCACCCCATCCCATCTACAGGTATAGTCTAATCCCCTACCCTTGAATTTGGGTGGGCTTATGACTTGTCAGTGAAGGTGGTAGAAGTGTGTGACTTCCCCAGACATAAAAGGTGATGTATTTTTCCCTTGGGAGTTGGTGTGCTTTATGCTGTAAAGAAGCCACAGAGAGAGCTGGGCTCGGTGGCTCAGCCTGTAATCCCGCGCCTTTGGGAGGCTGAGGTGAGTGGATTGCCTGAGCCCGCGGGTTCGAGACCCGCCTGGGCAGCGAGACCTAATCTCTGCAATAAATCAAAAAATCAGCCGGGCGTGGTAGCGCATGCCTGTAATTCCGGCTACTCGGAAGGCTGAGGCAGAAGGATCGCCGGAGCCCAGCAGACGAGACTGCGGTGGCCGGGAGCGGCCACTGCACTCCAGTCTGGGCGACGGAGTGAGACTCCAACTCAAAAGAAAAAAAAAAAAAGAAGCCACAGAGAGAGACCACATGGGGAAGCTTTGTATCTACCTGAAAAGAGAGAGATGCTTAGCTAACCACCTGCTTGCTTCTACAGCTCCTGTCACTATCTAACTACAATCACACAAGACGCCCCAAGCCAGAACAACTAAGTTAAGTCCTCCCCAATTCCTGAGCAATTTCCTGAGAGAAAATAAAATGATTGTTGGTGCTGTCTTAAACCATTAACTTTTGGTGTCATTTGTTATGTGATAATAGATAACTGAAAACACCTTTAGAAGCTCAAGG
>NW_007241227.1:0-2663 GCF_000164805.1 Carlito syrichta
CATCCCTTCCCCATGTTCCCAAGTACCCAGGCCCTGGATGCTAACTTTATCATACAGCATTAAACTGCTTGTCTTGTTCCTTCTCTCCCACTGAGCAGTAGCAAATTCATTGTGTTGTTCATCTTTGTATCCCTACCAACTAGGGCTAGTGCCTGCAGTAGCAGACCTATTCAAATTAAGCAAATCCAAACAAACATGAAACCCCCACTTAACTGAAGGAAGGCTGCTGGTTCCTGGACATAGAAGTAATTTGTTCAGACAGTCGCTGTGCTATAGGAGTTTACAGGTCAGCGCTGGACCCAGTCTGTCCACTGCAGTTAGTGAGCTGCCAGAATCGAGTCCTGTGGTCGGACCCAGGGACAACAGAGCAACGCACTGCCATCGGAGGTGGAAAGGGCCAAGGAAAAGGATTCATTCTTCTCCTCCACAAATATTTGTGTCAATCATCGTGCATACGCAGCGCTTAATATCCATGAAACACCAGGTGACAGGATGCAACAGCAAAGAAAACTGCGGTGGCACATGCACTGGTGGACCTCATTGTGTGGCGAAGGATGACAGTAGACGGAATTATGTAAAATTATGCTAGATGTGGAGCAGGAAAATAACAGACGGTTGAAATTCTCTAAGGACGTGAGCTCCTTTGGCGGGGGCAGCCGTGAGCGGGCTTTGAGCAGGAGTGGTCATGAACGGTACAGTCTGCAGCGGGTGGGAAGACTGCAGGCAAGAAGAGCTGGTGATTTTAAGATGCAAATATTTTCTGCATGGCTGAAAGAGGAGCGGGCGTTCACTCGGGACCCTCGGCGTCCTCCAGGGCGGGGTCTGTATTCTGAGTGTGAGATCGGTTGCCCAGCAGTGCAGCGCGGGCTGCGGTGAACTGCAACCCTAAGTCCCAGATTTTTTAGGATTGACACACCTCGGCTCCTTCGCCTCCCCAGGACAGCAAATGTACTTTCCGCAGCTGGGCTGCTGTCCAAAGCAAGAGGGCCAGGCGGCTGGGGTATTGTACAACTCCGCTCACCCTTGAAGATCCGGGTCTGCAACGCCAGGCGGTTGAGACAGGTCGGAGCTTGCACTGCGGACTTAGGCTGTGGCGTGGGCCACGCCCCTCTCCTAGACCCGCCCACGCACCCTTTTGATTGGCTCGAGGTTGCGGAAGGGCTGGGCGTCCCCGAGAGGCCCGGGCTGGGGAGGGCGTACTGATTGGTCCAGCGGGGATGAGATCATTGCTAGGAAGTTCGAGCGCCCCAGGCGCCGATGGGGCGGCCAAGGCTACTGTGAGAGGGCACTCGAGGTTGCTGGAGAGCGAGCGGTCGAAAGAGGCGGGTAGGAGCCGGCACACTCGGTTGCCTGCTCGCTCTCTTCCTGGCGCCGCAGTGGGACCGCCGCCGCGTTTCCTGCTGGCCTGGGGCAGCCGCGGCCGGACGAGTCGGTAGTCGGGCGCGTCCTCGGACATTGAGGTGGGGGGGGCGGGGCGGCCACACCTGTGGAGCGGCGGGCGGTTGGGTAGCCACCGGCGTCCCGCCGCGTGCGCTCTCAAGGCGGGAAACGGCGGGCGGCCGCGGCCCGGGGCAGTTGGGTTCCCGGGTCGGGCGTCTCGGCAACATAGGGTTGCCCGCGCTCGAGTTCAGTGACTGCTGCCTCCACAGCCCGCACTTCCGAGAGACGCTCAAGTCGCACGAAGCGGAGCTGGAGAAGACCAACAAATTCGTCAAGGACGGGAAGTCGCTCATCGGCGCACTCAAGAGTGAGTGCCCCGAGCCCGGCGGGAGGCGTCCCTCAGTCCTGCTCTTGCGCGGCCGCAGGCTCCTTCCCCTGGCGCTGAGGGATGGGTGGTGGGGCTGCCGGTGGCGGGAAGGGTGCGTGAGGCGCTAGCCCGCCACCGTCAGACCAGGAAGAGGCTGTTGCCGGCCGGGTGCGGCCGGTACCTCCGGGGTGGCCAGACGCGGTCGCGTGTGTGCGCAGGCAGGTGTCACGCGAGGGAATGGGAGTGCCCAGCGCGCCGCTCCTGCCGGAAAGCCTTTGCCCTAATGCCTCTGGCTCCCGTAGGGGAAGAGGCGCTCACCTCTGGATGCCTAGAGCGGACAGGGAGCGTGCCCTACCAGAGTGGGGACAGGCGGATGGAGGGGACAGGCGGGCTCTGATGCTCCGCTCCCTGCACGTGGCTCCCGCCAGGCAGGGCCACCAGGGTCTCCGGAGGAGTGGCTGGTGAGCTCGCCCGTCCTTGGAGTGTTGGCACCCGGCAGTCCCCAAATCCAGAAGCGGTGCCGTGTATACGTGCAGGTTCTGGTTCTTGTGTTCAGCAGAAGGTGATAGGGGTGGGAGTACAGAATCAGAGTGTTCCTTTACTCCAAACTTGGCGAGTGTTTAAAAATAGAATGAACATATCCTGGCTCTCTCCTGCTCCTGCTCCCTCGCTCTCCTTACCTCTCCTGTTATCCTTGAAAACACAAAGGTTTGAATAGGAATATGCTTAGCCCTCAGAAAGAAGTTTAAATTCATGCTAAAGAGTCTTGAACTTCTTGTAAAACCATTTTTGCTGTTTTTGGTACAAGGGAAGGGATGAAATTTACTTTCGGCTTGACTTTTGCAGAGCCAGAGTTTCTCCTGGCCGGCCAAATGAGAGTGCTCTGGGGATGAACGTGTTGGACTGTGAGAATGCT
>NW_007241228.1:0-7554 GCF_000164805.1 Carlito syrichta
GCTCAATTGATCCTCCTGTCTTGGCTTTCCAAACTGCCGGGATTACAGTCATCCTGTACTATTTGTGAATTTAATCAACCAATCATTTTCTCAACATAGATGGGACACTTTCTCTGACTCCCTGAGTTAAAAATTCCTTCCCCATGTTCCCAAGTACCCAGGCCCTGGATGCTAACTTTATCATACAGCATTAAACTGCTTGTCTTGTTCCTTCTCTCCCACTGACCAGTAACAAATTCATTGTGTTGTTCATCTTTGTATCCCTACCACTAGGGCTAGTGCCTGCACTACCAGACCTATTCAAATTAACCAAATCCAAACAAACATGAAACCCCCACTTAACTGAAGGAAGGCTGCTGGTTCCTGGACATAGAAGTAATTTGTTCAGACAGTCGCTGTGCTATAGGAGTTTACAGGTCAGCGCTGGACCCATTCTGTCCACTGCAGTTAGTGAGCTGCCAGAATCGAGTCCTGTGGTCAGACCCAGGGACAACAGAGCAACGCACTGCCATCGGAGGTGGAAAGGGCCAAGGAAAAGGATTCATTCTTCTCCTCCACAAATATTTGTGTCAATCATCGTAGCATACGCAGCGCTTAATATCCATGAAACACCAGGTGATGGGATGCAACAGCAAAGAAAACTGCGGTGGCACATGTCCTGGTGGACATCACTGTGTGGCGAAAGATGACAGGCAGTGGACGGAATTATGTAAAATTATGCTAGATGTGGAGCAGAAAAATAACAGAGGGTTGAAATTCTCTAAGGACGTGAGCTCCTTTGGCGGGGGCAGCCGTGAGCGGGCTTTGAGCAGGAGTGGTCATGAACGGTACAGTCTGCAGCGGGTGGGAAGACTGCAGGCAAGAAGAGCTGGTGATTTTAAGATGCAAATATTTTCTGCATGGCTGAAAGAGGAGTGGGCATTCACTCGGGACCCTCGGAGTCCTCCAGGGCGGGGTCTGTATTCTGAGTGTGAGATCGGTTGCCCAGCAGTGCAGCGCGGGCTGCGGTGAACTGCAACCCTAAGTCCCAGATTTTTTAGGATTGACACACCTCGGCTCCTTCGCCTCCCCAGGACAGCAAATGTACTTTCCGCAGCTGGGCTACTGTCCAAAGCAAGAGGGCCAGGCGGCTGGGGCATTGTACAACTCCGCTCACCCTTGAAGATCCGGGTCTCCAACGCCAGGCGGTTGAGACAGGTCGGAGCTTGCACTGCGGACTTAGGCTGTGGCGTGGGCCACGCCCCTCTCCTAGACCCGCCCACGCACCCTTTTGATTGGCTCGAGTTTGCGGAAGGGCTGGGCGTCCCGGAGAGGCCCGGGCTGGGGAGGGCGTACTGATTGGTCCAGCGGGGATGAGATAATTGCTAGGAAGTTCGAGCGGCCCAGGCGCCGATGGGGCGGCCAAGGCTACTGTGAGAGGGCACTCGAGGTTGCTGGAGAGCGAGCGGTCGAAAGAGGCGGGTAGGAGCCGGCACACTCGGTTGCCTGCTCGCTCGCTTCCTGGCGCCGCAGTGGGACCACCGCCGCGTTTCCTGCTGGCCTGGGGCAGCCGCGGCCGGTCGAGTCGGTAGTCGGGCGCGTCCTCGGACATTGAGGTGGGGGGGCGGGGCGGCCACACCTGTGGAGCGGCGGGCGGATGGGTAGCCACCGGCGTCCCGCCGCATGCGCTCTCAAGGCGGGAAACGGCGGGCGGCCGCGGCCCGGGGCAGGCGGGTCCCCGGGTCGGGCGTCGCGGCAACATAGGGTTGCCCGCGCTCGAGTTCAGTGACTGCTGCCTCCACAGCCCGCACTTCCGAGAGACGCTCAAGTCGCACGAAGCGGAGCTGGAGAAGACCAACAAATTCGTCAAGGACGGGAAGTCGCTCATCGGCGCACTCAGAGTGAGTGCCCCGAGCCCGGCGGGAGGCGTCCCTCAGTCCTGCTCTTGCGCGGCCGCTGGCTCCTTCCCCTGGAGCTGAGGGATGGGTGGCGGGGCTGCCGGTGGCGGGAAGGGTGCGTGAGGCGCTAGCCCGCCACCGTCAGACCAGGAAGAGGCTGTCGCCGCCCGGGTGCGGCCTCCGGGGTGGCCAGACGCGGTCGCGTGTGCGCGCAGGCAGGTGTCACGCGAGGGGATGGGAGTGCCCAGCGCGCCGCTCCTGCCGGAAAGCCTTTACCCTAATGCCTCTGGCTCCCGTAGGGGAAGAGGGGCTCACCTCTGGATGCCTAGAGCGGACAGGGAGCGTGCCCTGCCAGAGTGGGGACAGGCGGATGGCGGGGACAGGCGGGCTCTGATGCTCCGCTCCCTGCACGTGGCTCCCGCCAGGCAGGGCCACCAGGGTCTCCGGAGGAGTGGCTGGTGAGCTCGCCCGTCCTTGGAGTGCTGGCACCCGGCAGTCCCCAAATCCAGAAGCGGTGCCGTGTATACGTGCAGGTTCTGGTTCTTGTGTTCAGCAGAAGGTGATAGGGGTGGGAGTACAGAATCAGAGTGCTCCTTTACTCCAAACTTGGCGAGTGTTTAAAAATAGAATGAACATATCCTGGCTCTCTCCTGCTCCTGCTCCCTCGCTCTCCTTACCTCTCCTGTTATCCTTGAAAACACAAAGGTTTGAGTAGGAATATGCTTAACCCTCAGAAAGAAGTTTAAATTCATGCTAAAGAGTCTTGAACTTCTTGTAAGACCATTTTTGCTGTTTTTGGTAAAAGGGAAGGGATGAAATTTGCTTTCAGCTTGACTTTTGCAGAGCCAGAGTTTCTCCTGGCCGGCCAAATGAGAGTGCTCTGGGGATGAACGTGTTGGACTGTGAGAATGCTTTTGGTGCCTTTTCAGTCTACCCATTTAAAAATAACTCAGTCCATCTCTTAGATTTGAGAATCAGTAACAACACGAAGGCAGATAGTGGAAAAATCGCCACACAGACTTGGGGAAATGGTGAGTAGGGGGAAGTGCCTCTCCAAGCACTGTTTCTGGTAGTATGAATTTTCAGTTTGCCCAGATACGGGGAGAGGGAAGAGGGATCTCTGGGGACTCGTCCTTCAACTGTTTCAACTCCAGGCTTGGGACTGTGCTGGGGCCACGGGAGGACTCGTTGCTGTGGCCAGCTGTCAACTTGTTTCCAGCTTGCTTCTCCAGGCCTTTTGGTCTGGAGGAGATTTAGCTTTGTGCTCCTGTGGCAGTGGCTCTCCCTGCACTCTGTAGGACTCTTCCTAGTGGGTGACATCAGGGGAAGTGGCTGCATGTGAATAGTACCAAGCTCTAAGCAGCCCTATGTAAGTTGGAGAGTTTCTCCTTACTTTCCTGCTTTTTTCACTTTTCATTTATAGAGCTGGGAGGTTCATCTTTGATGAAGGCAAGTGGTCCAATGGAGCATTTGCCCTCCTCTTTCTGTAGCACCGCTCAGTCAAGCAGTAGCGTGCTTGGTTCTAGGTATGGAGTGATGAGCATGAAAGGGCCTGATTCTTGTCCTTATGGAAATTGAGACATTACTTGAATAATTACCTGACTACATATTAAGTTGCTCTGAAGGAAAGGTGTATAGTACTCAGGGAATGAAAGATAGGGTTGAGTTTGGCCTGGTTAGGGAAGTCAGGAAAGGCTTCCTGGAGGAAGGAACTTTGGAGCTGAGGGCTGCAGACAGAGTTGGTATATGGTGGCAGGTAGAAGTAGAGCATACTCCAGAACTGGCAGAGGCCAGGGCAGCTGGAACCCAGAGAGAGGTGAGAGGCCAGACCCTGCAGGATCTCTCACACCTTGGGAAGGACTTGGGTCTTCATCTCAAGATCTCTGGGAAGACATCAGAGAACTCACTGATGGTGTTGATACGATTGAGTGTATAACTGACTGGACAGACAAAAATGGATGTGGAGAGTCCAGAGAGAGGAAGTGGCGGTTATCCAGGCCATTGGGGTGTTTGGTTAGGGGTTCCTGATAGTGATTGGAAGGAGTAAGCATCATGGAGAGATGCCTAGGGGTAAAATAGACACATTGGGGACTTGATGTGGCACATGAAGGAACCTGCCGTGTTGAAGGATAACAGGTGGTGTCAACTTGAGTGTAGAATGAATGATGGCACCCTTCTTCACATTGGGAATGTGAGAAGAAGCCCTTAACTGACTCTTTGGGGGGATGGTAAAGAGGGCAGAGAGTGTTTGGTTTTGTGGGTATTGAGTGTGACCTGGGGAGAGAGGTGTGGCTGAATTTGCAGTCTCTCAGGCACTTGTCCATCTCTCAGTGTTCAGTTGTAGGTCCTCCTAGGGAACTTGTGGATGTTCTACCAGGAAGCCTCCTTGCATTTCTGTGCCTCCAGGTCTGTACCACAGGCTTTGAGGGATACTGTGTCCAGCCCTATCTGGGTACTCTTTGTATATTATGATGTGAAGTCATTCATGAATAGTTCCAGAATTGTTCCAAACACAAAGTGATGAGGCATAAAGAGGAGATGTAACTGGTGTTCCAGGAAGGAAAAACTTAAAATGGCTGGGGGGTTGGTGTTCTTGTGGCAAATATTGTTGTAGATTTCAACCTCAGCTGTTTTCTTTATTACCTGTAGTCCCTTTCTAAGTCCAGAGAGAAAGGTGTGACCAAGCAGCAAAACATCTTTATGGCAGTTAATACTTTGGTAACTTTGAAGGTCACAGAAAGACAATAGATGCATCAAAATGAATTATCACTGTAAGGTTACCTTAGTCCTTCATTTCATTAGGAAGGAGTAGTCAAGCTGTGCCTAGAATGAACCATGTAATGTGCAGAGTACCTGTGTGGGGTGTTCACTGGTTTTTCACTTCCCAACCCACAGGTTGATGACTTCTGTCAGATGACATAGCTGAGGCTTTATGACTAAAACAGGCTTTATGGTGTACATATGTGGGCATTCGTGTGTGTACATGTATGCTAACTTTTGCCAAGAGGCAGAGCTTACCTATTGTGGAGAGCACATCCTTGGTCTCCCCAGGTAATAGCAGTTGTGACTTCTCTCCACTCTGATTAGCATATTCCTGCAACTTACAGTAAGTTCTCCACATACAAACCCTTCAAGTTGTGAACTTTCAAAGATGTGAATGTGTGCTTGGATGTCCAGTCTTGTAAGTTAGTCCATGTGTCTGATATACATTGTTATGTGCATGCAAAGTACTGTAAGATTAAAAAAATTTTCTTTATTTTTTTATTTTTTGTTTTTTATGCATTATTTTTGTGAAAAGTATTATAAACCTATGATAGTATATTACTATGTAGTCAATTGTGTTAGTTGGGTACCTATATTAACTTTATTGGATTTATGAACAAATTGGACTTGCAAATATGCTCTCAGAATGGAACTCGTTCATATGTAGGGGACTTAACTATTAATATCATAGACTTTGATTGGCCCCTTGCTGTGTTGTGTACTGCCTGAATAAGAGATAGTGTCTTACCATGAGTAGGGTGCCACGAAGCTCCTCCTTCCCCTTCTTATTAGAATGTGTGCCAGATTCCTCTGTGCATCAGAGGAAGCTGCTGAAATAAAGTTTTGGGGCACTGCGGATCCAGGGTGATCATTTGCGTAAGACACTACCAATTTTACTGGTTTAATAGGTAAGAAGTAATGTATTTTGGGTAAAAAGTTCTCTTTGTGAAAAAAAAAAAAAACAGCCCCATTACAAAGTGGGCAAAAGATATGAATAGACAGTTCTCAAAAGAAGACATATGAGCAGCCAATTGATACAAGAAAAAATATTCAGCTTCACTAATCATCAAGGAGATGCAAATTAAAACCACACTGAGATACCGCCTAACTCCAGTCAGAATGGCCATCATCAATAACTCAAAAAACAACAAGTGCTGAAGAGGGTGTGGCAAAAAGGGAACACTTCTACACTGTTAGTGGGAGTGTAAACTAGTGTAGCCTCTGTGGAAAACAGTGTGGAGATTCCCAAAAGATCTAAATTCCTGCAATCCCCCTTTTGGGAATATACCCGGAAGAACTCAAATCGCTCTATAAAAAAGATACCTGCACATGTATGTTTATCATAGCATTTTTTACAGCAGTAAGAACATAGAACCAACCGTGCTGCCCATCAAAAGAGGACTAGATTTAAAAAATGTGGTACATATACATGATGGAATATTACACATCCATAAAGAACAAAATCATGAAGTTCACAGCAACCTGGATGTGCTTAGAGTCTATAATACTGAGTGATCTTTCACAGAAACAAAGAACTGAGTATCACATGTTCTCACTTATAAGTAGACCTTGAACAATTATCATAATACTATAAGAAAAGAAGCCGGGTTCGAGTGGCTCAGCCCGTAATCCCGCGCCTTTGGGGAGACTGAGGTGAGTGGATTGCCTGAGCTCGCGGGTTCGAGACCCGCCTGGGCAGCAAGACCTCGTCTTTACAATAAATAAAAAAATTAGCCAGACATGGCAGTGCATGCCTGTAATTCCGGCTACTTGGAAGGCTGAGGCGGAAGAATCACCGGAGCCCAGCAGGTCGAGGCTGCGGTGGCCGGGAGCGGCCACTGCACTCCAGTCTGGGTGACAGAGTGAGACTCCAACTCAAAAAACAAAAAAAGAATTGGCAGTAGTGGGAAACTGCTGGGAAAGGAGAGGGGAAGCAAGATTAGCAGTCATGGGAATCTGCCCAGGGAAAAGGGAGCACACCTCATCAACAAGGGTACCTGCATAATGAACATTTGTATACCTAACCTGACTTGTACCCCATATCTTTAAAATAAAAAAATTAAAAATTAAAAAAAAACAAAAACAAACAAACAAAAACATTGAGAACATAAAAAAAAAAGTTCTCTTTGTGATGTCCTTATTTTTTTCATAACATAGAGAGGGTTTTCTTTCTTTTTTTTTTTTTTGAGTTGGAGTCTCACTCTGTCGCCCAGACTGGAGTGCAGTGGCTGCTCCTGGCCAATGCAGCCTTGACCTGCTGGGCTTCTGCAATCCTTCTGCCTCAGCCTTCCAAGTAGCTGCAACTACAGGCACACACTACCATGCCCAGCTAATTTTTTGATTTATTGTGTAGATGAGGTCTCACCAAGTTACCCAGGCGGGTCTCGAACCCGCAGACTCAGGCAATTCACTCACCTCGGTCTCCCAAAATGTGGAATTGCAGGCTGAGCCACCGAGCCCGGCTGAGAGGGTTTTCTTAATGGGGTGAAGTGGTATGACATTTCTTCAGACTACAAGGATCTTAGTTCACAGGTCTTGAGTAAGTCACAGGTTCCCATCTTAGTGGCTGTGAGCTTTTATGTCAGTTCTTTAACTTCTGTAAGCCCCCAGCACAGCATGGTTACCTTCCCTGAGTACGCTACTGGAGGAATTCTGTATTGGAAAAGAAGAGCCCAGATTTGCCTAGAATGAACTGTGCCATGTACAGAGGGCCTGTCTAGGGTGTTCACTGGATTCTTGCTTTCCAACCCATAGGCTGAGGACTCTGTCTGATGAGATAACTGAGGCTTTATGGCTATCAAGGATGAATTACATACCTGATCTACGGTGGAGCTGGCACTTGAGCCTAGGAGCCATTGGGGTTTGGTGGGGTCAAGGGCTTGGTGTTGATCAGCCTAGAACCAGCACCCCAGAG
>NW_007241229.1:0-824 GCF_000164805.1 Carlito syrichta
ATAGCTTTATTTTAATTTTTTGAGAAACCATTTTACTGTTTCCTTTTGCCTTCAGAGTTAGAACCCAATATAAAACTAGGAGGATAAAACCCATTGGCACGGGATTGTAAATGACAGGGAGGTGAGATCCCAAATAGAATGTGCAATAAAAAGCAAAATCATTAAATTAATACAATACACCTAATCTACAAAAGTTATCAAAATTATGAGTGTAAATTACCAGGATCAGTTCCAAGATTTCCATGTGGCAGGGAGAGTGCATGCTTTGCTTACAGTTTGGGGTCAAAAGGTCAGTTGTTCACGACTTTAAGAATACCACTTTGAAATGCACATGGTAGTGTCTGTTCAGCAAACTCCACATCCCTTTTGTTTTCTTTGTATTTCTTTTTTTAGCTACTAGCGAGCCTCTGGGGAAGCAATATATACAATTAAATATGATCCATCCTGAATATATTTGAATTTTAGAGACAACTGTGATATTTTTAAAAACTCATCTTCCTACTGCTTATTCATTTATTTAATGCCAATTAATATCCCCTTGATGTGTTATTTTTTCATTCTCAGCTGAGGGCGGGCTCAGTAGCGCCGCCTGTCATCCCAGTTTGGGAGGCCAAGGGACTGCCTCTGCCTGAGGGTTTGAGAACACCCCAGGCAAATTGGCGTGACCTGCTCTCTACAATAAAATTTAAAAATTAGCCAGGGGTGCTAGGGCACCTGCAGTTCTGGGTACCTTGAAGTCTGAGGCAGCAGGATCACCATAGCTCAGCAGGTTGACACGGGGTGTCCATGAGAGTGCCACTGCACTGCAGCCTGGGCTACAGAAA
>NW_007241230.1:0-581 GCF_000164805.1 Carlito syrichta
AGTGTATGAGGCAAGTGCAGTGGGGATTTTTTTTTTTTTTTTTGAGTTGGAGTTTCACTCTGTGGCCCAAACTGGAGTGCAGTGGCCGCTCCCGGTCACCGCAGCCTCGACCTGCTGGGCTCTGGAGATCCTTCCGCCTCAACCTTGCAAGCAGCCGGAATTACAGGCATGCGCTACCACGCCCGGCTGATTTTTTGATTTATTGTAAAGATGAGGTCTCGCTGCCCAGGCGGGTCTTGAACCCGCGGGCTCAGGCAATCCACTCACCTCCGCCTCCCAAAGGCGCGGGATTACAGGCTGAGCCACCGAGCCCGGCTTGCAGTGGGAATTAAGAGGAAAAGTTACCAGGGTCCAGACTGTAGAGTTCAGTGATGTGCTTGGAGCTGTGCTGTGGAATTGCCTATGCTTCAGACAGTAGCTTTTATGCCTTCTTACTGATACTTGAAACTTCCTTCAGTCCATCTCTGCCCTTGCGGTAGGCAAGATAATATCTCCTCAAAGATATCCCTAGACCTGTGAATATTTTGCCTTATATTGTAAAAGGGAATTGCAGATGTGATTTAACTAATGACTTCAAGATA
>NW_007241231.1:0-1330 GCF_000164805.1 Carlito syrichta
CTTATTAGTACTAATGATAAGGTTTGTAATAGATTATATAGTAAGATAATAGTTGTATTAGAATTTAGACATGGTATTATAAGATAAGTAATTAATAAAGTATAAAAGACAATAGTTTAGATATTTGAAATTTATAGAAGTTGTGATAAAATTTTAGGTTAAGGATAAGTTCATAGGTAATTAATATACAATCATAGGGCAGTATAGAAATGTAGTAGGTTATAAGAATTATAAAAATAAATAGTATAAAATTAAGGTAATAAAATTAAGTCATTTAAGTAAACTTATAGATTATAGTATAGTGTTAAGTTAATAATATTAATCGTCAAAAATATTAAAAGTTAGTAAAATTGGATTGAACTTAGAGTTAACTTGGAAAGTTTTTTAATCAGGGTTTAGAACATAGAGTATAATATGAATGATTTATTGAACATTGTGGAAAACATTTTGAACAATCTGTATTGAAATTGTGCACCTGTGATTCATACATCATGGAATTGTAATTGTTCACTGGGAACTTGAAAGTCTTGTGATGGTACATGATTTGTAAAGCGCGTTACACATCAATGAACTTGTACGCCCCCAGCAAGTAATTGTCACACTGCTGGAGATTATAGAAAATGGTATATAAGTTGGAAAAAGTTTGAATAAAATTGGCTACAGTCTTGGCCAGACTGTTCCCAGAAGAGCTGCCTCCGTGTGGTTTCTTCTCTCCATTCTGATTCACCGGCGCGGTCCTAACCCCCCCTTGGTCAGTGCAGGTCACCGACATTCATGTAAAGAACATGCATATGTGCTACTGAAAACTAAAATAAATAAATACATATTTTCTCTCTCATCTCCATATTCCTCTTGCTGTATCTCACTGTTATGTTGATTTCTGCTCACCTGCTGGGTCAGCATGTTGACTTTTCCTTAACTCAAGACTGGTTAGACATCCCTGCCTCCTAAACTATTCCTCCTTTGTGGATTGCTACATTTCACTATGGTCAGTTATGAATGTCATTCTAGTCCCTAGTAAGCTCTTTTCAAGATACCAAGTGATCAAAATCATCGATGTGGCTCTCCTGAAAACATGTGATGACCATCTCTTCTGTGAATCTTGTAAATCTGCTGCCATTTTCTTGTTTTCAGCTAATTCTCCGGTATGTTAAATAGATCAGGGCCCATGAGCAGTTTGTAAAGAATATTGCTTGATAGGGTTTTTTGAGTGGGCCTAACATCATTGACTTTGGTTGTATTCGACTAACAGAGGATGACGAGATCTAGGTCATGAGTCAGTGTGGTTGGTAACCTGCAGTTTACATGTGCCATTGACAGGAAGGTTAGG
>NW_007241232.1:0-1627 GCF_000164805.1 Carlito syrichta
GTGGCCGGGAGCGAACTGTGCACTCCAGTCTGGGCGACAGTGTGAGACACCAACTCAAAAAATTTAAAAAATAAAACAAATAAAAGCTCCTTTAGAACTGGGTAATGGGTAGAGGCTGATCAAGTCTAGGAGTGGATGCTAGAAAGAACCTATATTGCCAAGAATAATTTTTTTTTTTTAGTTAAAACATTTAATTGTAAGGATTGAACAGTGGTTTCTACACAAACCAATCCACAATCACAGCTTTTTGTAGTGTCCAGATGCTAATTTGAATAAAGGTAACACATACTAATTCTACTTTTTGGGTTTTTTTGAGTTGGAGTCTCACTCTGTCACCCAGGCTGGAGTGCAGCTGCAGGCTCACAGCCACCGCAACCTCAGACTGCCAAACAGAGACGAGCCTTCCACCTCACCCTTCCAAGTAGCTGGAACTACAGATACACGCAACCATGCCTGGCTAGTTGTTTTGATACATTGTAGAGATGAGGTCTCTACCAGTTGCCAGGCTGGTCTCAAATCTCCAGGCTTAGAAAATCACTAATGTGATTAACACTGTTCAGTATCTACATAAAATTGATTCTGCACATAGTTAAATACACAAAAGAAGACAATGACAGTACAATCACCAATAATTAAACCAAAGGTGTAATTTTTGAAATCACGTAATATGACAGGAAAAATCCTAGCTCTCTTACAGTCTAACTTAAAACAGTCTAGTCTTTTTCTATTTGAGATCCAAATAAATTTCCTTTTTTTCTATCTAAACATAATTTGAGGCTTTGACGTAAATCTGAATTCAAACGATATACTTTGTCAAGCGTTTCCAAAAAATTTTCAGCTCTGTTTCAGAGATAAACCCTCTTGTTGTGTGTGTGAGTGTATGTGTGTGTGTGTATTTGTATATTTTTTTCTTCCAACATAATTGACAAATGTATGAAGGTAATAGGCCAATCATGGAACCATGGTGCTATTAATTACATTAAAATATAAAGCCATTGATTATTTCAAAGTGTTCCTGAATGGTGGTAGAAGAAATGGGATACAGAATCTATGAACATATAAAATCACTAAGAGTTCAGAAATTAAGCTTACATAAGGAAAGCGTGTTCTGTTCTTTTCTTTGGAGGAGAGATTACAAAATTGTGATTTGTCACAAAAATATTCTGTACAAAATCTCCAAAATTACTGTACCCAACTAGGTCTTTATTGTGACTATGCCAGTTTTTGCTTGTTGGCCTGCAGGTTTGCACTGAGGTAATAAACCCTTTATCTCTTCCTCTACATGAAAAACAAAAAGAAACAAGCAAACAAAATTACTACAGTTTCATTCTTCATGGATGATTTTCATAATGCCTGATTTATAAATATTTTTTAAAAAGGATTCATGAATTGCCATATCTGTCTGCAGAGGTTTATTCTTTAAAGTACTATGTTTTATTTGATCTAATCATGATATATGTGTATTGATAGAATTTGAAATTTCTTTCTTTTTTGTTTTTGAGTTGGAGTCCCACTCTGTCGCCCAGACTGGAGTGCAGTGGCTGCTCCCTGCCACAGCAGCCTCGACCTGCTGGGCTCTGGTGCTCCTTCTGCCTCACCCTTCCCAGTAGCTGGAACTACAGGCGTG
>NW_007241233.1:0-860 GCF_000164805.1 Carlito syrichta
AACTCAAAAAATTTAAAAAATAAAACAAATAAAAGCTCCTTTAGAACTGGGTAATGGGTAGAGGCTGATCAAGTCTGGGAGGGGATGCTAGAAAGAACCTATATTGCCAAGAATAATTTTTTTTTTTTTAGTTAAAACATTTAATTGTAAGGATTGAACAGTGGTTGCTACACAAGCCAATCCACAATCACAGCTTTTTGTAGTGTCCAGATGCTAATTTGAATAAAGGTAACACATACTAATTCTACTTTTTGGGTTTTTTTGAGTTGGAGTCTCACTCTGTCACCCAGGCTGGAGTGCAGCTGCAGGCTCACAGCCACCGCAACCTCAGACTGCCAAGCAGAGACGAGCCTTCCACCTCAGCCTTCCAAGTAGAGATACACGCAACCATGCCTGGCTAGTTGTTTTGATACATTGTAGAGATGAGGTCTCTACCAGTTGCCAGGCTGGTCTCAAATCTCCAGGCTTAGAAAATCACTAATGTGATTAACACTGTTCAGTATCTACATAAAATTGATTCTGCACATAGTTAAATACACAAAAGAAGACAACGACAGTACAATCACCAATAATTAAACCAAAGGTGTAATTTTTGAAATCACGTAATATGACAGGAAAAATCCTAGCTCTCTTACAGTCTAACTTAAAACAGTCTAGTCTTTTTCTATTTGAGATCCAAATAAATTTCCTTTTTTTCTATCTAAACATAATTTGAGGCTTTGACATAAATCTGAATTCAAACGATATACTTTGTCAAGCGTTTCCAAAAAATTTTCAGCTCTGCTTCAGAGATAAACCCTCTTGTTGTGTGTGTGAATGTATGTGTGTGTGTGTATTTGCATATTTTTTTCTTCCACATA
>NW_007241234.1:0-908 GCF_000164805.1 Carlito syrichta
CCAGTTTTCAATTTAAGTTTCAGTCATTACCATTTGGGCTAATTTTGGAGATTTTGTACAGAATATTTTTGTGACAAATCACAATTTTGTAATCTCTCCTCCAAAGAAAAGAACAGAACACGCTTTCCTTATGTAAGCTTAATTTCTGAACTCTTAGTGATTTTATATGTTCATAGATTCTGTATCCCATTTCTTCTACCACCATTCAGGAACACTTTGAAATAATCAATGGCTTTATATTTTAATGTAATTAGTAGCACCATGGTTCCATGATTGGCCTATTACCTTCATACATTTGTCAATTATGTTGGAAGAAAAAAATATACAAATACACACACACACATACACTCACACACACAACAAGAGGGTTTATCTCTGAAACAGAGCTGAAAATTTTTTGGAAACGCTTGACAAAGTATATCGTTTGAATTCAGATTTACGTCAAAGCCTCAAATTATGTTTAGATAGAAAAAAAGGAAATTTATTTGGATCTCAAATAGAAAAAGACTAGACTGTTTTAAGTTAAACTGTAAGAGAGCTAGGATTTTTCCTGTCATATTACGTGATTTCAAAAATTACACCTTTGGTTTAATTATTGGTGATTGTACTGTCATTGTCTTCTTTTGTGTATTTAACTATGTGCAGAATCAATTTTATGTAGATACTGAACAGTGTTAATCACATTAGTGATTTTTCTAAGCCTGAAGATTTGAGACCAGCCTGGCAACTGGTAGAGACCTCATCTCTACAATGTATCAAAACAACTAGCCAGGCATGGTTGCGTGTATCTGTAGTTCCAGCTACTTGGAAGGGTGAGGTGGAAGGCTCGTCTCTGTTTGGCAGTCTGAGGTTGCGGTGGCTGTGAGCCTGCAGCTGCACTCCAGCCTGGGTGACGGAGTGAGACTCCA
>NW_007241235.1:0-1006 GCF_000164805.1 Carlito syrichta
AATTTCAAATTCTATCAATACACATATATCATGATTAGATCAAATAAAACATAGTACTTTAAAGAATAAACCTCTGCAGACAGATATGGCAATTCATGAATCCTTTTTAAAAAATATTTATAAATCAGGCATTATGAAAATCATCCATGAAGAATGAAACTGTAGTAATTTTGTTTGCTTGTTTCTTTTTGTTTTTCATGTAGAGGAAGAGATAAAGGGTTTATTACCTCAGTGCAAACCTGCAGGCCAACAAGCAAAAACTGGCATAGTCACAATAAAGACCTAGTTGGGTACAGTTTTCAATTTAAGTTTCAGTCATTACCATTTGGGCTAATTTTGGAGATTTTGTACAGAATATTTTTGTGACAAATCACAATTTTGTAATCTCTCCTCCAAAGAAAAGAACAGAACACGCTTTCCTTATGTAAGCTTAATTTCTGAACTCTTAGTGATTTTATATGTTCATAGATTCTGTATCCCATTTCTTCTACCACCATTCAGGAACACTTTGAAATAATCAATGGCTTTATATTTTAATGTAATTAGTAGCACCATGGTTCCATGATTGGCCTATTACCTTCATACATTTGTCAATTATGTTGGAAGAAAAAAATATACAAATACACACACACACATACACTCACACACACAACAAGAGGGTTTATCTCTGAAACAGAGCTGAAAATTTTTTGGAAACGCTTGACAAAGTATATCGTTTGAATTCAGATTTACGTCAAAGCCTCAAATTATGTTTAGATAGAAAAAAAGGAAATTTATTTGGATCTCAAATAGAAAAAGACTAGACTGTTTTAAGTTAGACTGTAAGAGAGCTAGGATTTTTCCTGTCATATTACGTGATTTCAAAAATTACACCTTTGGTTTAATTATTGGTGATTGTACTGTCATTGTCTTCTTTTGTGTATTTAACTATGTGCAGAATCAATTTTATGTAGATACTGAACAGTGTTAATCACATTAGTGATTTTCTAAGCCCTGGAGATTTGAG
>NW_007241236.1:0-7723 GCF_000164805.1 Carlito syrichta
GTGGAAGGGGACGGAATTATCAAAACATTTTGAAATCACTCATTCCTATGCTTTCCTGAGCAGAGACTATCTTTGTCCAAGTCTGAAACAGGGCAGGATGTGGGGAGCCTGGAGTCTCTCATCTGCTATTGTTTTCTGGTCTCTGAGGGCTCAGAGAGATTTCCTCTGGGTGCTGATATAATGACCGTCCATGAGAGTTCAAGGCGTCAGGGTCAATCAGATGCTGGATCCCCAATCTCCATCTTGTGAGGCGAGAGAAGTACTGACTTGCTGCTCCAGAGTGGCCAACTTGGAGCTAATCGTGTTTTACCACATTTAATGCTCATGAACACTATGAGATGTGTATCATTATACCCATTTGCAGATGACCAAAAAGGCGACATAGGAAGACTAAATCATTTGTCGAAGTCCCCACAGCTGGGAAGAATCAAAGCCAGAATTTAAATCCAGATAGTTTGAATCCAGAACCCACACCTTTATCATTCTGTCAACTGCCCCTTATGGTCTGACTTCCTTCTGCTATGGACTTAATTGCTTCACCCCAAAACATGTATGTTGGATTCCTACATCCCAGTGTGATAGTGCTTGGAGACCAGAAATTAGTTGAGATGAAGTACCGAGGGTAGAGCCTTCAATATGGGATTAGTGCCTTATAATAAGGGGATGATATCAAGATTCCGCTCTCTCCACCTCTGTTCACTCTCTTGCCCCCATGACAGCACATAGTAAGAAGGCAGCCACCTGTAAGCCAGGAAGACAGCCTTTACCAGAACCCTACCATGCTGGCTCCCTGATCTCAGACTTCTAGCCTTCAGTATTGTGAGAAAATAAATTTTTGTCATTGAACCTACTAGCTTATGGTGTTTTTTATGGCACCCTGAGCAGATACCACATACCTTATCACTCTTGCCAAATGAGGCCCAGAAGAAGAACAGGGGAGAGGGGGAGACCCAGGAGTATGTGAGATCAGGGAAACCAAGAAAGAGTTTCAAGAAGGAGAAAGGGGTCAATAGTACCAAATGCTGGGTGGTTGCTGGACACCTGGTGACACTTAAGCAGTTCTCCAGGAGGAAGACCTGGAATTGAGCATCTTGGAGTCTCCTTCTTTTCAGGGAAAAATAAGAAACAGAGAACAATGACTTCAAGTTTCTACCAACAAACTTCCCAGTGGGCTGCACTTATTTACTTTTGTCCTAACTCTCTCCTTTCCCCACATAAGACATTGTGCTCCTATTGTCTAAGGTGAGTACCTTCACCTGTGCTTCAAGTTCCTCTCCTCCCACTGTTTTAATAATGTAGCTCTCTCATGTGGTTCCACTTTCTATAGGATATTCTGTTGGTCCTGCTCACTCCTTTGCTGTAGCACTTATGCATTCTCAGTACTCTCCTTTCTTAATGTCCCCTTAACACACCCCGACTATTATTGTATTTCCTCATCTTCCACATCACAGCCACACTTCCGCACTTACTCCAAGATGCTCAGTTCCAGACCTTCCTCCAGAGGCACCCCTTAAGTGCCACCAGGTGTTTAGCAACCAGCCAGCATTTGGTACTATCGACCCCGTTCTCCTTTTTGAAACTCTTTTTTTCTTGGTTTCCCTGATCTCATATACTCCCAAGTCTCCCCCTCTTCCCTGCTCTTCTTCTGGGGCTTCTTTGCTGGCTCTTCCTCCTCCACCTCCACTCTTCCCTCAAATTTTGGTGCTTCCAAGTGTTTGTCATAATCTCATTTTCATGTTGCTATAAAAGTACTTACTAGGACATCTGCTTTCCTGGCTTCAAGGATCATTCACATGCTGCTTATTCCTAATTCTGTGTCTCTACTCCATACCATCCATCTAGCATCAGACCTTTCATTCAGGTGTCTACCAGCCATATTCACTGGTGCTTCATATCTATGTGTTCTCTACTGCATTATCCTTGTCTTCCAGCCTGTTTCTTGCTCCCACTCTCAGTCAATGGCCCTATCCCAAAACTATGCCTTATCCTTGGCTCTTTTTCTCCTGCCATCTAGGGCAGTTGATAAGTGCCTGAAGTGGGTCCGATCCATTGCTAAGCACCCCACAGTCAATGATTTCATTTCACTATCACAATCATAAGAGAGAAAAAAAGAGTTAAACTCTTTTTGTGTCTGGCCCTTATTGGTGAGAACATTGCAGCACATCCTCCTATGCCACACTTTTTCTCAGCTTCCCCCACCCCAACCTCAGCATGTGGAGCAGGCATCCCCATCCTCACCCTCTTCCAAGCCCCAGGCCAGTGAATGTACCCCTTTGATGCCATCCACTCCCCTTCATCACACTCTTTTGCAACATTCAATCTTTCTTTATATATTATGGGGAACTTGAAGAGAAGGAAGCTGCACTCTTCTCCCATAGGCAATGAAAGCAGAAGCTATCATTGTTTGTGTTGTCTGGTAATAAAGTGGCTTTTGTCTCATGGGAAAGTTTGCAGTAGTTTCAGATGATTCAACTGGGCCTAAAACGAGGTATAGGAAACTATCTCCTATTATATAGCAAGTTCTGTCCTTCCTGTCTCAACTACCACTTACATCATCCCTAATATTTGCTCAATTTTTAAATGCAGTCAAAACAAAACTATGTCTTATCCTTTCTATCTCCTCAGTTTAGCCTGCAAGTCCACTTGCAGTAGCTAGGATCCCAGAAATCAGTGGGAGCTAGGCAAGATCATCATGCCTCATCCTTACCCTCTGCAAAAGGCACACTGACACACACACATCCCCCTGCCTCTAGCCATGCAACTGTGTGTGCATATCACTAAGGTCATCCCAAAACATGAAGATTACATGTTAAAGGTGAATTCTTGCTACCAAAGAACATCGTCATCCTCCACATGGGGTTGGGAGCAGGATTTTCTCTCTGAATAGTGCAGTACATATTCTGAACTCTGTTGCTTCCCTTCAGAGTCTAAAGTTCAGCCTTGATGTTGGTCAGGGAGCAGGTAGAAACCTTCCCAGTGAACAAAGAGATGCATTAATTACAGCAGGTGGTGATAATATTATTTACTTATCTCCAATCTGTGGAGAAGGTGCCTATAACTTGAAGGCAAAAATGTATCACCACTACCTTGCGCCACCCTCAAGTTCACTTTGTAGACCTGAATAATTGCATCTCTACCCCACACCCTCCACTAAGCAGACCCCTCTAGATTCTTGATGGACTCCTTGCAACCTAGAATTCAGTTTGTAGTCTGGTGTTTATGCCCTTCATTAGTTAATAAAAGAACATGTAACTGCCTTTTCTTCCTTTCTTTCTTTCTTTCTTTTCTCTCTCTCTCTCATCTAACTCTGTTGCTCCGGTTGAAGTGTAGTGGCACACTCATCCACCACAGTCTTTTCCTGCTGGGCTTAGGCGATCCTTCCTCTTCAGCCTTTCAAATAGTTGGGATGACAGGCATGCGCTACCACAACTGGCTTATTTTTTGATTTATTGTAGAGATGAGGTCTCACCAAGCTGCTTAGACCAGTTTCAAACCCCTGAGTGCCGGCAATCCTCTTGCCTCGGCCTCCCAAAGTGCTGGGATTACAGGCTTTAGCCACCATTGGGGTCTCACTCTGTTACAAAGGCTGGAGTGCAGTGGCATGATTATAGCTCACTGTAGCTTCGACCTCCTGGGCTGCCGTGATCTTTCATCTCAGTCTCCTGAGTACCTGGAACTACAATTGCATGCCACAACATTTGGCTAATTTAAAAAAATTTTTTTGTAGAGACAGAATTTTGTTGTTTCTAGGGCTGGCCTCAAACTCCTGGGCTCAAGGAGTCCTCTCACCTGGACCTCCCAAAATGCTGGGATTACAGGCATGAAACACCACACCTGGCTCTGCAGGGTGAACCATATGTCGTGCCACAAACAAGTCATATTAAATTTGAGAAGATTAAAATGACTTCAAATATATTTCCCAACTGTATTGGTATGAAATGAAAAGTCTCTACATGAAGGATTTTGGAATATTCATAAGTGTGTGGAAATCAAACATCATACTCCTGAACAACTGATGTTTCTATGAATACACCAAGAAAGAAATAAGAAAGTATCTTGAATTGAGTGAAAATTGAAACACAACATATCAAAACATAAGAAAAAATGGAAAAGAAATTCTAAGAGTGTAATTAAAATAATAAATGCCTATCTGACTGAAAGTGACAGATCTCAAATAAACAATCTAACTTTATAGCTCAAAGCACTGCAAAAAGATGAATAAACTAAACTCAAATTTAGTAGAAGGAAAGGCATGTTAAAAGTCTGAACAAAATAAAACACAATTGAGACGAGAAAGACAGTAGAGAAGATCAACACAACTTGGAGATTACTTTTGGAAAGATAAGATGACGAATTTTTGGCTAGTTTAACAAAGACAAAAAGAGAGATAACTAAAAAAAAAAAGCATTAGAAATGTGAGTGAACACATTACAACACATACCACAGAAATACAAAGGATAATAACAGACTACGATGAACAACTATAAACCAACAATTTGGATAACCTAGGAAGAAATAGATAAATTTTTAGAAACATATAACTGAAATAAACTGAATCATAAAAAATTATAAAATGTGAACAGATCAATAATGCCTAAGAAGATCAAATCAGTATTACCTCCCCCCCCAATAAAACCTAAGGAAGAGAGCTTCATGGGTGAGTTCTACCAATTGTTTAAGAAAGACAAACTTCAATATCTATGAAATTCTTTCAAAAAATGAGAAGGAAGGAACTTTTAAAACTCCTTTAATAAGGTCAGCATTATCCTCACACTGAAACCACCCAAGGACATTCTGAGAAGAGAAAATTATAGGCCAATGTTCCTGTTGACTCTAAATGTACAAGGCCTGAAAAAATACTGGCAAATGGGATTTGATAGCACATTAATGTACACATGATCAGGTGAAATTTACTTCTGGGATAAAAGCATGGTTCAACATAAGCAACATAAGCAAGTCAATAAATATGATGCATCACTTTAACAGAATAAAGAGTAAAAAAAATATGATTGAGAAGGGAACTTCAAGATGGCCAACCCCAGGCATCTAACACTCCCTCCTCCATGAACAAGGACCAAAGCATGTAAAATAGCACATTGGAATTACTTTAAGAGCAACAAAGAATCCATCAGGCATGGAAAGACAGGGGAGTGAAGCAGTCTGCATGGCCAGAATCAGCTTAGAGCCAGAAAGAAGTCTCAATTTCAGAGAAAAGATAGGTGAAAAACCTCAGTTGTTCATATTCTCACTGCAGAATCCTGAAATCTTGCAGACCCCGAGACTAGTATAAGAAGCTGCCTGTATTCTGTGAGAAGGCATTGATCCCGAGAGGAACAATATGTGTGTGGGAACCAGTAAAAAATTAGAAAACCTGATGGGACCAATAACAAGTAATGAGATTGAATCAATAATATAAAATCTTTCAACAATGAAAAGTCCAGGAGTGGATGATTTTACTGCTAAATTTTGCCACACACACACACACATACACGTACACACACATTCTTCTCAAACTATCCCTGAATATTTCACAGAAGGAAATTATTCTTAACTTAACCAATAACATTAACATTTCTCTGATATCAAAATCAGAGCATGACACAACAAAATATATAGGGCAATATCCCTGATGAACACACATGCAAAAATCCTCAACAAAATACTAGCATATGAAAAAAATTGTTAGGTAACACATGAGGATCCAGTGAGATTCATCCCAGGCATGTAAGGATTGCTCAACTAGTGCAAATCAGTACATGATACATTGCCTCAGCAGAATGAAGGGAAAAGACTTATGACCATCTCAATAAATGCATAAAAGCATTTGATAAAATTTGGCATCCCTTTGTGATAAAAAATTCTCAATAAATCAGGCATTGCAGGACCATATAAAAGAATATATACTGCAAAGCCAGAGCTAATATCATACTGAATGGGGGAAAACAAAATGTTTTTTCACTAGAACAAAAAAAATGATGTCCATTTTCACCACTCTTATCTAGCATAGTATTGCGAGTCCTGGACAAAGCAATCCATGCAAAAGAATGTACACTTTAAATTAAGCTATTTAAACACTTTAAATGAAGTTAAATCTCAATACAATTGTTAGATGAAGATGTGTGAACCAGAGTGGTAGTCAAGAGGAAGAAATAAAAAA
This sequence comes from Carlito syrichta, assembly GCF_000164805.1. Classification (NCBI taxonomy): domain Eukaryota; kingdom Metazoa; phylum Chordata; class Mammalia; order Primates; family Tarsiidae; genus Carlito; species Carlito syrichta. The sequence continues at coordinate 6,158 of NW_007241236.1, forward strand.
TATTCAAATTGGAGAAGAAGAAATCAAATTATCCCTCTTTGCAGATGACATAACTTTTTAAAAATTTTTATTTGAGTAAGGGTCTCACTCTCTAACAAAAAAAAAGTCAACCTCTATCATAACTTCAAGGATATTTCTCACAGAAATAGAAACAAATTCCTAAGATTTGTATGGAATTACAGAAGACCTCCAATAGCCAAAACAATTTTGAGCAAAAAGAAGAAATCTAGAGGCATTATACTTCCTTGTCTCAAGCAATGCTAATAAAGCTATAATAATACAGTATGGAAATTGCATATACGGGGCCTAGAAATAAAACTGTGTTTATGAGTACAATTAATATTTGTCAATGGTGTCAAGAATACACAAGAGGGAAAGGTCAGTCTCTTCAATAAGTGGTGTTGGGAAAAGTGAATATCCACATGCAAAAGGATGAAATTGGACTCTTATCTTACATCATATTAAAAAAAAAAACTCAAAATGGGTTAAAGTATTAAAGGTTAGATACAAAGCTATAAAACTTCCAGAACAACACAGAGTAAAAGCTATTTGAGGTTGGTCTTGGCAATGATGCTTTGGATATGACACCGAAAGCACAGGGATCAATAGTGAAAATGAACAACTGGGGTTATATTAAACTATAAAGCTTCTACCCAGCAAGAAAAACTATCAACAGAGTAAAGAGACAACCTACATATTTGGAGAAAATATTTGCAGCTCATCTGGCAAGTGGTTATTATCCAAAAAAATATGAAACTCATATAAAACAATAGCAGACAAGGAAAACAAATAGTTAAAAATTGGGCAGAGGGCCTGAATAGATGTTTTTCCAAAGAAGATATACAGCTGGCCAACTAATATATGAAAAAGTGCTCAATATGACTCATTATAATGGAAACACAATACAAAACCACAATAAGTTATTGCTTCATATCTATTAGGGTGGCTATTATAAAAACGGGAAGTGATAAAAAGTGTTGGTGAGGTTATGGAGAAAAAGGAACCCATTGATGCTGTTGTTAAGAATGCAAATCTACAGCATTATGAAAAACAGTATGAAAGTTCATCAAATAACTAAAAATAAAACTCTCCATTGATGAATTAACAGTTGTGTTTTTTCATCTCTTGGCTATTATGAGTAATGCTGCTATGGACATTTGCGTACGAGCTTTTGTGTGGAAGTATTTTTATTTCTCTTGGATTGTATATGTTTGTTAATAGACTAAAAGCCATTGAATGTACACTTTATTTATTTATTTTTCTTTTCTTTTTTAAAAAAAAGTTATTATAAAGATGTGGGGTACGATTCAGGGTTAGGTATATAAACATTGATCATGCAGGTACCTTTGTTGATGAGGTATGCCCTTCCCCTCCCCCAGCAGTTTCCCTCAACTGCCAGTCCCACCCCTGTCCCCTGACAGTTTCCCACTACTGCCAATCACTTTCTTATAGCATTATAATTGTTCAAGGTCTGCTTATGAGTGAGAGCAGATGGAACTCTGTTCTTTGTTTCTGTGATAAATCACTGAGTATGATCGACTCCAAATTCATCCAAGTGCTGCAAAG
>NW_007241237.1:0-372 GCF_000164805.1 Carlito syrichta
CGAGTGGGGTATTAAAGTTCCCAGTTATAATGGTGTTAGAGTCAATATCTTTCTTTAGTTTTCCTAGAAGTTGGTTTATGAAAGTTGGCGCACCTATGTTGGGTGCATATATGTTTAGGACAGATATTTCTTGTTGATGGATTGAGCCTTTTATCATTATGTCATGACCTTCTGTATCTTTTTTGATTTTTAATAGCTTGAAGGGTATTTTGTCTGAAATTAAGATCGCTACTCCTCCTTTCTTTTGTATTCTGTTCGCCTGAAAGTTTGTTTCCCATCCTCTTACTTTGAGTCTATGGGTGTCCTTTCTAGTGAGGTGAGTCTTTTGAAGGCAATAGATTGATGATGATATTTAATCCACTTTGCCATTCT
>NW_007241237.1:1312-8647 GCF_000164805.1 Carlito syrichta
TTTGTTCCAGTGTGGCTTCTGTTTCTCTCTCTGCCTCAGGAAGCCCAATTACTCTTAGGTTTGGTCTCTTGAAGTGATCATTCATCTCTTGCAGGTTTTGTTCTGTCTTTTTGAGCTTCTTTTCTGCGTTTTTGACTGTTTGGGTTAGTTCTGTGTTTTGGTCTTCGAGCTCTGAGATTCTTTCTTCTGCTTGACTGATTCTGCTTTCCATGCTTATTAGTCTGTTATTCATTTCCATCACAGTATTCTTTACTGGTGTCATTTCTGACATCAGCTCCTTCCTATTTTTCTCTTTTCTCCTCAATTTTTAAAAATTCTCTCCATTAATATCTTGATGTCTGGGTTTGTTGCATGTGACCAGACATTCTGGGGGCTCTTCATTGTTTGTGTTCTAGAATCTGTTTTCTCAGTGTCTGATCTCCCAGGGGTGTATTTGAGCCCTATATTCTTCTTTTGGTGTTTCTTCATTTGTGCAGTTTTCCCCCCTCCCTACTTTTTCCTTCCCTCCACATCACCGTCTTCTTTAATTCTGTAATTCAGGGGGACAGGGATTGGTTTTACCTCTGTTTGTTCAATCTCCTATACTTTATGTATGTCCTCTTATTTGTTCAATTCTGGGTTTGCACTGTAGGTTGTGGGTGGTCCTTTTTGCAGTTTTGAGATTTACTTAAGGGGGAAGCTGTGATTCAAAATCTATCTGCAGGTCCTGGTATTCTCTGACAGGTGTGTGAATAATCTGGAACCCACTTCCCACTGCCTTGGAATCTGTCCGTGCAATGGGGCTTAGGTTTACTCCCTGAAATAAAATATGGTTAGCAGAGGGGAGAGAATGAAGCAGACAGTGGGTTGAAGAGGGGAGTGGAGAAATAGAGGAGTAAGGGGGGAAACAAACGAGTGTGCCAACAAATAGAGAGAGAGGCCTATACTGAAACAGATAAAAACAACACACCACAGCTACAGATGATCCTACTCTCATACAAACAAAAATAAAACATATCGTGATGCTAACATACCAGCTATCCAACCACCTTATTAATGTGCTGTTCCTCTATACAAAGATATGGTTTACAGAGAGAAGAAAAGAGAAGAAAAGCAACAGGAAAAAAGAAAAAAGGAACAATACAATAGGAATAGAATTAAGTCATTAAACTAACAGAATCAATGAAGCACACTCTGAGACATTTCGTTTAAGTCCAATGTCCTTTCAGGTCTGATTTCTAGTTTTCTTTTCAAGCTGGTAAATTAGTTTGCAGTTAGGGTCAGTTGCCCCTGGTCTGCTGTGAAGGTCAGTTCAGATCACCCTCTCTTCACCACTCTGGCCTATGTCTTTATCAAGTTTTTTTCTCCCGTTTCAGTGTTGTTACCTTGAATCGCCAACAGGTGGTGCTATCTCAGTTGCTCGCCCCAGAGGGGGTGGAGCCGGACAGGAATGGCAAAGGCTGAAGATGGTAAGATGGCTGCCTGCCTCAGGGCAGACAGCAGGAGACTTAAGGCGGGCAGGACATCTCGGTTGCAGGAGAGGTGGCAGCAATCCCAGCAGATCATCCCTGAAGGGGCCTCACGGACTGAAGTTGTGAATCGCCTCCGGCCCGGGTGGTGCAATGTGCTACTGGCGGCAGTGGCAGTGGCTGCAGTGGCTGCGGTGGCTGTGGCGGTGGTGGCGTCTGCGCTGCAGTGGCTGTCCAGACCACTGTGATGCCCCAGTGGTGGCAACGGCCAAGCTCCGTATGAAGAGCAGGCTGCAATGTTGGGGTCCGTAGCCCCCGGAGCGAGAGTCAGAGACCCACTGCAGTTCTCCTTTGCAGAAGTTTTCACAGACCGGGTTGCCCCCTCGCCATCTTTCCGGAAATCCTAGAGTATTTTTTTTGACAATAAATTTCTATTGTTTCAGTCACTCATTATATGGTATATTATATCAGCCCTCCAAAACTAATACATCATCTTATCTCTTCCAGCTTTGACCCAAGTGTGGCCCCAGTTACGGAACTGTACAATGGGCACAGGCAGCAAAAAACTCGAAGAGAAGTCATGTCTTTCTGGCAAGAGGACCAGGAAAAGGGAATCCTACAGGCCACGGAGCATGGAAGGGATTCTGTTGACTGGAAAGGATTATGCCGCATTTCTAAAGAAGAAGTTGAGAAGCAAAGACGATCTTGCTGACTGTTACAGACCCAAACCTGAAGGCTCTATTTGCTCAATTTTTAAATGCAGTCAAAACAAAACTATGTCTTATCCTTTCTATCTCCTCAGCTTAGCTTACCAGTCCACTTGCAGTAACTAGGGTCCCAGAGATCAGCAGGAGCTAGCAAGATCATCATGCCTCATCCTTACCCTCTGCAAAGGGCACACTGACACACACACATCCCCCTGCCTCTAGCCATGCAACTGTGTGTGCATTATCACTAAGGTCATCCCAAAACATGAAGATTACATATTAAAGGTGAATTCTTGGTACCAGAGAACATCGTCATCCTCCACATGGGGTTGGGAGTCGGATTTTCTCTCTGAATAGTGCAGTACATATTCTGAACTCAGTTGCTTCCCTTCAGAGTCTAAAGTTCAGCCTTGATGTTGGTCAGGGAGCAGGTAGAAACCTTCCCAATGGACAAAGAGATGCATTAATTACAGCAGGTGGTGATAATATTATTTACTTATCTCCAATCTGTGGAGAAAGTGCCTATAACTTGAAGGCAAATGTATCACCACTACCTTGCACCAGCCTCAAGTTCACTTTGTAGACCTGAATAACTGCATCTCTACCCCACACCCTCCACTAAACAGACCCCTCTAGATTCTTGGTGGACTCCTTGCAACCTAGAATTCAGTTTGCAGTCTGGTGTTTGTGCCCTTCATTAGTCAATAAAAAAACCTGTAACTGCCTTTTCTTCCTTCCTTCCTTCCTTTTTTCTTTCTTTTCTCTCTCTCTCTCTCTCTTTCATCTAACTCTGTTGCTCAGGTTGAAGTGTTGTGGCACACTCATCCACCACAGTCTTGTCCTGCTGGGCTTAGGCGATCCTTCCACTTCAGCCTTTCAAATAGTTGGGATGACAGGCATGAGCTACCACAACTGGCTTATTTTTTGATTTATTGTAGAGATGAGGTCTTACCAAGTTGCTTAGGCTAGTTTCAAACCCCTGAGTACTGGCAATCCTCTTGCCTCGGCCTCCCATAGTGCTGGGATTACAGGCTTTAGCTACCACTGGGGTCTCACTCTGTTCCACAGGCTGGAGTGCAGTGGCATGATTATAGCTCACTGTAGCCTTGACCTCCTGGGCTGCCATGATCTTTCATCTCAGTCTCCTGAGTACCTGGAACTATAAGTGCATGCCACAACATTTGGCTAATTTTTAAAATTTTTTTTGGAGAGACAAACTTTTGTTATGTTCTAGGGCTGGCCTCAAACTCCTGGGCTCAAGCAGTCCTCTCACCTGGACCTCCCAAAATGCTGGGATTACAGGCATGAACCACCACACCTGGCTCTGCGGGGTGAATCATATGTTGTGCCACAAACAAGTCATAATAAATTTGAGAAGATTAAAATGACTTCAAATATATTTCCCAACTGTATTGGTATGAAATGAAAAGTCTCTATTGAGGGATTTTGGAAAATTCACAAGTGTGTGGAAATCAAACATCATACTCCTGAACAACCGATGTTTCTATGAATACACCAAGAAAGAAATAAGAAAGTATCTTGAGTTGACTGAAAATTGAAATACAGCATATCAAAACATAAGAAAAAATGGAAAAGAAATTCTAAGAGGGTAATTAAAATAATAAATGCCTATCTGACCGAAAGTGACAGATCTCAAATAAACAATCTAACTTTATAGCTCAAAGCACTGGAAAAAGATGAATAAACTAAACTCAAATTTAGTAGAAGGAAAGGTATACTAAAAGTTTGAACAAAATAAAACACAGTTGAGACTAGAAAGACAGTAGAGAAGATCAACACAACTTGGAAATTACTTTTGGAGAGATAAGATGAACTTTTGGCTAGTTTAACAAAGACAAAAAAAGAGATAATTAAAAAAAAGCATTAGAAATGTGAGTGAACACATTACAACACATACCGCAGAAATACAAAGAATAATAACAGACTACGATGAACAACTATAAATCAACAATTTGGATAACCTAGGAAGAAATAGATAAATTTTTAGAAACATATAACTGAAATAAACTGAATCATAAAAAAGTATAAAATGTGAACAAATCAATAATGCCTAAGAAGATTAAATCAGTAATACCTCCCCCCCACAAATAAAACCTAAGGAAGAGATAGCTTCATGGGTGAGTTCTACCAATCGTTTAAGAAAGACAAACTTCAATATCTATCAAATTCTTTCAAAAAAATGAGAAGGAAGGAACTTTTAAAACTCCTTTTATAAGGTCAGCATTATCCTCACACTGAAACCACCCAAGGACATTCTGAGAAGAGAAAATTGTAGGCCAATGTTCTTGATGACTCTAAATGTACAAGGCCTGAAAAAATACTGGCAAATGGAATTTGATAGCACATTAATGTACACATGATCAGGTAAAATTTACTCCTGGGATAAAAGCATGGTTCAACATATACAACATAAGCAAGTTAATAAATATGATGCATCACTTTAACAGAATAAAGAGTAAAAAAAAATATGATTGAGAAGGGGACTTCAAGATGGCCAACCCCAGGCATCTGACACTCCCTCCTCCATGAACAAGGACCAAAGCATCTAAAATAGCACATTGAAATTACTTTAAGAGCAACAAAGAACCCCTGAGGCATGGAAAGAGAGGGGAGTGAAGCAGTCTGCATGGCCAGAATCAGCTTAGAGCCAGAAAGAAGTCTCAATTTCAGAGAAAAGATAGGTGAGAAACCTCAGTTGTTCATATTCCCAGTGTAGAATCCTAAAATCCTAGCCATGGAAGAGGCACTTGGCCCTTGCAGACCTCGAGACTAGTATAAGGAGCTGCCTGTATTCTGTGAGAAGGCATTGATCCCAAGAGGAACAATATGTGTGTGGGAACCAGTAAAAAATTAGAAAACCTGATGGGACCAATAACAAGTAATGAGATTGAATCAATAATATAAAATCTTTCAACAATGAAAAGTCCAGGAGTGGATGATTTTACTGCTAAATTTTACCACACACACACATACACGTACACACACATTCTTCTCAAACTATCCCTGAATATTTCACAGAAGGAAATTATTCTTAACTTAACCAATAACATTAACATTTCTCTGATACCAAAACCAGAGTATGAACAACAAAAAATATAGGGCAATATCCCTGATGAACATACATGCAAAACTCCTCAACAAAATACTAGCATATGAAAAAAAATTGCTAGGTAACACATGATGATCCAGTGGGATTCATCCCAGGCATGTGAGGATTGCTCAGCTAGTGCAAATCAATATATGATACATTGCATTAGCAGAATTAAGGGAAAAAACTTATGACCATCTCAGGAAATGCATAAAAGCATTTGGTAAAATTTGACATCCCTTTATGATAAAAAATTCTCAATAGACAGGCATTGCAGGACCATATAAAAGAACATATACTGCAAAGCCAGAGCTAATATCATACTGAATGGGTGAAAACAGAATGTTTTTTCACTAGAACAAAAAAAATGATGCCCATTTTCACCACTCTTATCTAGCATAGTAGAGATATGACAAAGCAATTCATGCAAAAGAATGTACACTTTAAATGAAGCTATTTAAACACTTTAAATGAAGTTAAATCTCAATACAACTGTTAGATGATGATGAGTGAACCAGAGCGGTAGTCAAGAGGAAGAAATAAAAAATATTCAAATTGGAGAAGAAGAAATCAAATTATCCTCTTTGCAGATGACATAACTTTTAAAAAATTTTTATTTGAGTAAGGGTCTCACTCTCTAACCAAAAAAAAAAATGTCAACCTCTATCACAACTTCAAGGATATTTCTCACAGAAATAGAAACAAATTCCTAAGATTTGTATGGAATTACAGAAGACCTCCAATAGCCAAAACAATTTTGAGCAAAAAGAAGAAATCTAGAGGCATTATACTTCCTTGTCTCAAACAATGTTAATAAAGCTATAATAATACAGTACGGAAATTGCATATGTGGGGCCTAGAAATAAAACTGTGTTTATGAGTACAACTAATATTTGTCAAGGGTGTCAAGAATACACAAGAGGGAAAGGTCAGTGGTGTTGAGAAAAGTGAATATCCACATGCAAAAGGATGAAATTGGACTCTTATCTTACATCATATTTAAAAAAAACTCAGAATGCATCAAAGTATTAAAGGTTAGATACAAAGCTATAAAACTTCTAGAACAACACAGAGTAAAAGCTATTGGTCTTGGCAATGATGCTTTGGATATGACACCGAAAGCACAGGGATCAATGGTGAAAAGAACAACTGGGGTTATATTAAACTATAAAGCTTCTACCCAGCAAGAAAAACTATCAACAGAGTAAAGAGACAACCTACATATATGGAGAAAATATTTGCAACTCATCTGGCAAGTGGTTATTATCCAAAAAAATATGAAACTCATATAAAACAATAGCAAACAAGGAAAACAAATAGTTAAAAATTGGGCAGAGGGCCTGAATAGATGTTTTTCCAAAGAAGATATACAGATGGCCAACTAATATATGAAAAAGTGCTCAATATGACTCATTATAATGGAAACACAATACAAAACCACAATAAGTTATTGCTTCATATCTATTAGGGTGGCTATTATAAAAAAGGGAAGTGATAAAAAGTGTTGGTGAGGTTATGGAGAAAAAGGAACCCATGGACGCTGCTGTTAAGAATGCAAATCTACAGTGTTATGAAAAACAGTATGAAAGTTCATCAAATAACTACAAATAAAACTCTCCATTGATGAATGAACAGTTGTGTTTTTTCATCTCTTGGCTATTGTGAGTAATGCTGCTATGAACATTTGTGTACGAGCTTTTGTGTGGAAGTATTTTCATTTTTCTTGGGTTGTACATGTCTGTTAATAGACTAAAAACCATTGAATGTACACTTTATTAATTTTTCTTTTCTTTTAAAAAAATTTTATTATAAAGATGCGGGGTACAATTCAGGGTTAGGTATATAAACACTGATCATGCAGGTGCCCTTGTTGATGAGGTATGCCCCTCCCTCCCCCAGCAGTTTCTCTCAACTGCCAATCCCACCCCTGTTCCCTGACAGTTTCCCACTACTGCCAATCACTTTTTTATAGCATTATAATTGTTCAAGGTCTGCTTATGAGTGAGAGCAGATGGAACTCTGTTCTTTGTTTCTGTGATAAATCACTGAGTATGATTGACTCCAAATCCAT
>NW_007241238.1:0-859 GCF_000164805.1 Carlito syrichta
CATCCAGAATAGCCAGAACAATCCTCAGCAAAAAAAACAAAGCAGGTGGTATCACAATACCAGATTTCAAACTTTACTATAAAGCTACAATCATCAAAACAGCTTGGTATTGGTACAGGAACAGGCATATAGATCAATGGAACAGAATTGAGATTCCAGAAGCAAAACCTCAATTTCTCAACCAACTCATCTTCGACAAAGCCCCCACCACCTACCAATGGGGAGAGGAGAACCTATTCAGTAAATGGTGCTGGGAAAATTGGCTGACCACATGCAGAAGATTGAAACAGGACCCCTATCTATCCCCATGCACAAAGGTTAACTCCAAATGGATCAGAGACCTAAATGTAAAACCTCAAACCATAAGAACCTTAGAAAAGGAAGGAAATACTCTCATGGAAATCGGAACTGGCATCCAATTCCTGTACAAAACCCGAAACCCACAGGACTTAAGAGAGAAGATAGACAAATGGGACCTTATTAAACTGACAAGCTTCTGCAAAGCCAAAGAAACCATCAAGAGAGCAGGGAGACAGCCTACAGACTGGGAAAAAGTATTTGCCAACTCTAGGTCTGACAAAGGCTTAACATCCTGGATCTACAAGGAACTGAAGCGTACTGAAAAGAAGAAAACAAACAACCCCATTATAAAATGGGCAAAAGACATGAACAGACACTTCACAAAAGAAGACATTCGAGCAGCCAACAAACACATGAAGAAATGCTCAACCTCACTAATCATCAGGGAGATGCAAATCAAAACCACACTGAGATACCACCTAACTCCAGTCAGAATGGCAATTATCACACTCAAAAATACAGCTGCTGGAAGAGGGTGTGGTGAAAGGGACACTTCTAC
>NW_007241239.1:0-3185 GCF_000164805.1 Carlito syrichta
GGGTGCCTGAACAAAGCATATTTGTATACCTAACCCTTAACTGTACCCCACAATATCATTATAAAAAATATTGATAAAAAATAAATTTATATAAATCGTATAATAAAAAAAAAAGAAAAGAGATTTAATCCTAAAGGATCTTCAGGGTCTTCAATTATATTGATAAAAAAAATTAGCCACCGCGCCTGGCTAATTTTTTTTATTTATTGTAGAGATGTGGTCTCACCAAGTTGCCCAGGTTGGTCTCAAACCCCTGGTCTCAGGCAATTCTCTCGCCTCGGCCTCCCAAGGTGCAGGGATTATAAGCTTGAGCCACTGTGCCTGGCAGGCCTAATTTTTTAATTTAATGTAGAGATGAGGTCTTGTCAAGTTACTCAGGCTGGTCTTGAAGCTGTGGGCTCCGGCAATCCTCTCACCTCGGCCTCCCAATGTGCTGGGATTTTTTTTTTTTTTTTACTATAAAGATGAGGTCTCGCCATGTTGCCCAGTCTGGTCTCAAACCCCTGGGTTTATACAATCCTCTTGCCTCAGCGTCCCAAAGTGCTAAGGTTACAGGCTTGAGCCACTGTGCCTGGCTATTTTTTCTTCTTTTTTTCCATTTTCTTTTTTTTAATGTAATTTTTTTGTATTTTAAATATAGGGGTACAATTCAGGGTTAGGTATACAAATGTTCATTATTCATGTACCCTTGTTGATGAGGTATGCCTCCCAATTTCCACCCCCCTCAGTAATCCCCCCACCTAGCTATATTGGTAATGTTTTATTTCACAAGTGTTGACACTATTTTACATATCTTTTTATCTCAAATTCTTCACAGTGCATTTAAAACACGCATATGAACAAGTGAATGATGACAAATGCAGGGGTCATCAGAGTCCATTAATAATTTTAGCTTTGTAGTCAAGCGGCCTTATTCTGATTTCATGTTCATCAAGCAACTTTCTTTGCAAGCAACTTCAGCTTGACATGAACTTACTGTGAGGCAATAGGTTGTTCATTCAAGTGAGCTTTCACCTCTGGTCTGCTCAACATTACTTTCTCTTCATTGTCACTGGATTCTGGTATACCTCCTTGACAATTTAGTCAGACTGAGGCATCTCTCTAGAAATTAATCAGTACTAGCCAGGTGAGGTGGCTCACGCCTGTAATCCCAACACTTTGGGAGGCAGAGGCAAAAGGATTGCCTGAGCCCAGAGGTTTGAGAACAACTTGGGCAACTTGGTGAGACCTCATCTCTACAATAAATCAAAAAATTAGCTGGGTGTGGTGGCATGCGCCTGTAGTTCCAGCTGCTTGGAAAGCTGAGGTGGAAGGACCACCTGAGCCCAGCTGGTTGAGGCTGCGGTGGCTGTGAGGCTCAAAAAAAAAGACTACAAACGCTTGGAAAGCTAACTAGCAACATAAGATGTAAATACTTAAATAACAATTTTAAGCCTATGTAAATCTGAAGGCAGGGGTATCAACCTGGGCAGGTGAAGGATCCACCTCAGTCTTCCAAATAGGTGGAACTACAGGCATGCACCACTCTGCCCAACTAATTTTTTGATTTGTTGTAGAGATGAGGTCTTGCCATGTCGCTCAGGCTGGTCTTGAACTCCTGAGCTCACACAATCCTCTTGCCTCCCAAAGTGTTGGGATTATAAGTGTGAGCCACGGTGCCTGGCCTTTTGTAAGCTCTTGAAGATAAACTCTTCCTACGCCCAAAGGGCCTGGCATAGTACCCTGGGGATGCCTGTTCCAATGATGACATCCAAGGAGCCATACTTCCTAGGATCAAGCTCTTGGGTATGTATTCGCCTCCCACATAGTCTCTGGGCTTGGTGCATGATTTGCTTTGACCAATGGGAGGAAAGCAGAGGCTTGATAAGAGCTGGTCTTAGACCAGGTGGGGAGACTCACACCTATAATTCTAGCACTTTGGGAGGCCTAGTTCGAGATCAGCCTGGGCAACTCGGTGAGACCTCATCTCTACAATAAATCAGAAACTTAGCCAGGCATGGTGGCGCAGGCCTATAGTTCCAGCTACTTGGAAGACTGAGGTGGAAGAATCTCCTGAGCCCAGCAGGTCGAGGCTGAGGTGACCATGAGCATGCCACTGCACTACAGCCTGGGTAACAGAGTGAGATGCCGATTTAAAAAAAAAAGCTGGTCTTATTGAAACCCAGCTGCATGTAAAGCAGCTTCAGCTATACTTCTGAATGAGGAGAGACCATGTGGAGAGAGAAATCTCATGCTTTCAACCATCCCTGCCAAGACCTCAGATGCACAGGTGAGGCCAACTCAGATCCTTCAGCCAACTCGCTAGCTGAATGTAGCTGCATGAGAGAGCAATTTCCTTCCTCCTAAAAGAATGCCTTATCTTTTTCTCCATTTTGTCATCTTAGGATGTGAAGGTAAAGCTGCTATAGCTATCTTTTGACCATGAGAGGAGCTTCTGGAAAACAAAACCAGCACACGGAGTATGGGGGAAATGGAGAGGTCAGAACCTGGGTCCTTGTTGACATCGTAGAGCTGCTGAATTGAGCAGCTGTTGAGCTGGTTGATTTCTGCACTTCTTATTTGAGATGGCATATTTCCTCTTTGTTTCATCTACTTTGAGTTGAAATTTTTGTTGTTACTTGCCTCTGAAGGTAACAACCAGCAATTCTGGTAGAAGTGCAAAATCGGAAACACCATGCATAGTATATAATAGACATTCAATAAGTTTATCATTGATGAGGAAGGAAGAGAAGATTTTGTGGTAGCGAATGCTAGTTGCTTACCCAACAACCATTCTCCCTTTCCTCCTTAATAACAGAATTGCAAATTTCAACTGGGCATATTTCTGCCTAGAACAAAAGTCTGTATTTTCCTACCTTCTTTGTCCTTAGGTACGCCCAGCTAGATGTAAGCACACAGGTGTTATGTGGGAGGGCTGCTTCCTGGAAGGAGGCTTTTTTTCTCCTGCTTTTCATCTTTCATCTCCCAATCCTGTATGAAGTCATGAGGTGATCTAGGAGATAGACGTCAAGAGCTAGGATGCAATTGACTGTAATTAAAAAAAAAAAAAAAAAGAGCAGGACTCGGTGGCTCAGCCTGTAATCCTTCGCCTTGGGAGGTTGAGGTGAATGGATTGCCTGAGCCCATGAGACCCGCCTGGGCAACTTGGCGAGACCTCATCGCTACAATAAATCAAAAAATTAGCC
>NW_007241239.1:3205-4606 GCF_000164805.1 Carlito syrichta
AAAAAAAAAAAAAAGTCAGGTGCTGTAATTCCACCATTTGGGGAGGCTGAGGTGAAGGGATTACCTGAGCCCAGGAGTTCGAGACCAGTCTGGGCAATTTGGCAAGACCTTGTCTTTACAATAAATCAAAAAAACTAACCATTCATGGTGGCAGGTGCTGGTAGTTCCAGCTACTTGGAAGGCTGAGGCAGAAGGATTGCCTGATCCCAGCAGGTCAAGGCTGCCGGTGGCCTTAAGCATGCTACTGCACTCCAGCGTGGGCAACAGTGTGAGACTCCAACTCACAAAACAAAAAAAAGAAAAGAAATAGGTAGATGGTCACACAGAAAGGAGCCTGCAATCCTAATGATACTGTGGAGCCATCAGAGCATCTCTGGACTGCCTGGCTTCAGATTTCTTTTCTATGTCAGAAAAATAAACCTCAGTTTTGTTTAGAACACTATTATTTTGGAGTTGTCCTTTATATTCAGCCAAGTAAGATCCCAAGTAATACAATTCCTTCCACAATTTTTTTTTTTTTTTTGAGTTGGAGTCTCACTCTGTCACCCTAACTGGAGTGCAGTGGCCACTCCTGGCCACCGCAGCCTCGACCTGCTGGGCTCTGGCGATCCTTCCGCCTCAGCCTTCCAAGTGGCTGGAATTACAGGCATGCGCTACCACACCTGGCTGATTTTTTGATTTATTGTAGAGATGAGGTCTCGCTGCCCAGGCGGGTCTCGAACCCATGGGCTCAGGCAATCCACTCACCTCAGCCTCCGAAAGGCGTGGGATTACAGGCTGAGCCACCGAGCTCGGCTTCACAATTTTCCTTTTAAAATATTGAAGGTTGGCCAGGCACAGTGGCTCATGCCTGTAGTCCCAGCTCTTTGGACACAGGCAACTAAGTGAGACCCCGACTCAGAAAAAAAATAAAATAAAATATTGAAAGCTGGGATTGAAGAGTATATGAAGAGTGTGAATAATGAGGGCTCTCCCACCTGAGTGTTAAGCAAGTCTTTCTGGGCTTTCCTCTTTCCAGCCCCTGAAGCAGCACTTGGGAGTCACCCCGCCAGTGCCTTTCGGTTCTGATGGCAAGTCACAGAATCCAACTCTGGCTAACTGAAGCAAAAAGAATCTTACCAGAAGGACATTAGGGGTCATTGAATTGGCAGGAGGCTGGAGAACCAGCCTGGGAATGGATGAGTCTGAGCAACTCTTTAGTGTAGATGCCCAGTCTAGCTAGCAACAGGAACAGCCTGCTTAGGTCCCTGCCGCTGTGCTGGCCCTGCTGCCCCTGCTGTCACTGTGTGTATGAGTGGCCTCTACTCTGTGCTCTCATCCTTGTGACTGTCACTCAGTATTTAGTATCTCAGAGTAGACTACTGAACTGAGTAGAGGTGACCTTTTTTTTTTTTTTTTTTT
>NW_007241239.1:5167-6856 GCF_000164805.1 Carlito syrichta
CAAGTTGCCCAGGCGGGTCTCGAACCCGCAGGCTCAGGCAATCCACTCACCTCGGCCTCCTAAAGTGCTGGGATTACAGGCTGAGCCACCGAGCCCGGCCAGAGGTGACTCTTTAAATGAAAACCAGTGGGGTTTTTTGTGTTTTTTTTTGAGTTGGAGTCTCACAATGTCACCCAAACTGGAGTGCAGTGGCACACTCACAGCCACCACAGCCTCGACCTGTTGGGCTCAGGTGATCCTTCTACCTCAGCCTTCCAAGTAGCTGGAAGTACAGGCATGGGCTACCATGCCCAGCTAATTTTTTAATTTATTGAAGAGATGAGGTCTCACCAAGTTGCCCAGGCTGTTCTCGAACCCCTGTTCTCAGGCAATCCTCTCACTTCAGTCTCCTAAAGTGCTGGGATTATAGGCTTGAGCCACCGTGCCCAGCATACCAGTATTATTATGATGAAGAAATGCAAAAAGTGCAACCAAAAAATGATAAACATTTACTCTAACAAGCCAGGGCTTTTGAAGGAGGCTTGACTGACTGTAGCTTGGTGTCTAAGATCCAATCCTTCTCCTCCCCACTAAAGACACCCCTTGTCTAATCTCTGAGTCTGGTCTATGGTAATCTCTCTATCTTTTATACTGGTCTCCTTGCTTTCTGTTTTTGTCTTTTCTTTCCTCTTTAGAGAATAATTGAATGAGAAAGTTAAAAAATTATGGTAGAGGTTGTTAGGGCACGGATAAGATGAGGGTGGATGGATGGAGAGGGAGAGGCACAGCAGAGAGGCATAGCACCGCTGGAGGTGTGCGCTGGCAACCCAGAGTTCCAAGTAAATGCAAAGAATTGCAACACACAGTGAGGTGAGAGAAGATAAGATTTATTTCAGAAAACTTCCAGACAGGGAGCGGGCCTATACTCTAGGTGAGTGTGACACCATAGCCCCCAAAGCCCTGGCTTAAATCCTTTTCCTTGGAGATGTTTCAATCAGGTAGACGTGACTGCCTTGCCATGACTTCCTTATTGACCACTTGGGAATGTCTTGGGGACCCTGTGACACAGAGGGTCACATTATCATAGCCCCTAGAGAAGGGTGTGACAAGGATTCTAATTATCCTGCACCTTCCTGAATGACATTCCTTAGAGCTAATGGAGGGTGCATCTCCCCTTATATCCTAGGCATTCCCAGTGGGTAGCTTCAGGGGATCCTTGGCTTCCCTGTAGATAGTGCCCAATTTACTGGAAGATCGAATCCCCACCTGCTCTCCCTCTGAGCGGTCATAAGTTTTGTAATTACAAGTTTCATGGCTTTTACAATCCTT
The DNA here is from genome assembly GCF_000164805.1 of Carlito syrichta. Classification (NCBI taxonomy): domain Eukaryota; kingdom Metazoa; phylum Chordata; class Mammalia; order Primates; family Tarsiidae; genus Carlito; species Carlito syrichta. The sequence continues at coordinate 6,476 of NW_007241239.1, forward strand.
GCCCAATGCATGATGTCTTAGGCCTTGTAAATTCCCTTAATTCTAGGCAAGCTTGATTGCTGCTATGAGATACCTCTGATATCTGGCACCAGGAAGTCTGTTTCTGAAAAGACAAAGTCGGCAAAGTTAATTTTACCTAAAGTGTGCATTTCTCCAAAAACATAGCTTCTATTCTACTTTCTTATCATTGTGTCAGGGTTTAACAACAAGATGAAAAATGGCTTCCCACTCTCAGTCTGTCCTTTCAGAGGTCATCTTTTCTTTTTCTTTTTTTTTTTTTAAGAGTTGTTGTCTCACTCTGTTGCCCTGGCTGGAGTGCAATAGCACACTCATGGCCACCGCAACCTCGACCTGCTGGGCTCAGGTGATCCTTCTGCCTCA
>NW_007241239.1:7754-14606 GCF_000164805.1 Carlito syrichta
GGCCGCTCCCAGCCACCGCAGCCTCGACCTGCCGGGCTCCAGCGATCCTGCCACCTCAGCCTTCTGAATAGCCGGAATTACAGGTATGCACTACCATGCCCAGCTGATTTTTTGATTTATTGTAGAGATGAGGTCTTGCTGCACAGGCGGGTCTCGAACTTGCAGGCTCAGGCAATCCACTCACCTCAGCCTCCCAAAGGCGCGGGATTATAGGCTGAGCCACTGAGCCTGGCTAATTTTTTGATTTATTGTAGAGATGAGGTCTCGCCAAGTTGTCCAGGCTGTTCACGAATCTGTGGGCTCAAGCAATTCCCTCACCTCAGCCTCCCAAATTTTGGGGATTACAGGTTTGAGCCACCATGCCCAGCTGGGTTTTTTTTTTTTTTGAGTTGGAGTCTCACTCTGTTGCCCAGGCTGGAGTGCATTGGCATGCTCGCAGCCACCACAGTCTCGATCTGCTGAGCTTAGGCGATCCTTCAGCCTCAGCCTCCAAGTACCTGGAACTACAGGCACACGCCACTAATCCCAGCTAATTTCTTGATTTACTGTAGAAATGAGGTCTTACCCAGTTGCCCAGACAGGTTTCAGACCCGTGAACTCAGGTGGTTCTCTTATGTCGGACTCTCAAAGTACTGAGCCACCATGCTCAACCTAATAGTGAGTTTTTTAAGTTGGTGGGAGTTAAGCCTGGAGTTACAGACAGCATCCTGGCTTCAGTGTGGGGAAAGCCTGTCTGAGAACAGTAGCAGCATGGAGATAAGCAGAGTGGGAGACCAAGCAACAAGAACAAGTCCTGATGCTGCTGTTTGAGATCTTGGCTTCACCTGTGGCTGAAGTCAGCTTCCTCTAGACTTTCTAGTATCAGAAGCCAGTGAATTCCTTGTCTTGCATTTCTCAGAGATAGTTATTGATAATTGTTTTTACAACCTCACCCAAACTTGTTTTGCAAACAAGTTAACCTAATCAATCCTAATCAGCAATCATGTGACTAACCCACCCATCTGCCTGCTGTCCATTGCTTGACATCAGTACCTGTGTTTACCTGCCCTATGTAATGAAGTGGAGCAAACCACCACCCAATCACATTGAGACTTTCTCCAACAAAGGGAAGGTGAAAAGGTCCACTGAGGTGTGGTGGGTCAGTGCTGGTGCGGATGCCATGGGAATAATGCAAGATTGCAACAAGGAAGAAAGTAAAAGTAAAGTTTATTATTCACCTTTTACAGATTGGAAAGGGGGCCAACACTCAGAGGCAAGTGTGGCATTGAATGGCCAAGAAGTGGTTATATTTAAGGACCTCTGGGGTAAGAGGGGTTGAACCCAGAGGAATGAATATCCAGGGCTATGGGTCTTTGATGTTGTTTGTAGCAATATGAATCTTAAATCTTGATGTCACCAGACATTAGTATCTCATGCCCTCAGGTGGTAGGCTAGATGAGGGGAGACACGGGGAGGGGGTTTTCCTGCGAGAGACTTGACATTTGCAGTCCACAAACTCCTTGACCAAAAAGTGATCTGTTATCTTTTTTTTTTTTTGAGTTGGAGTCTCACTCTGTCACCCAGACTGGAGTGCAGTGGCCGCTCCCGGCCACCGCAGCCTCGACCTGCTGGGCTTCGGCGATCCTTCCGCCTCAGCCCTCCAAGTATCCAGAATTACAGGCATGCGCTACCATGCCCGGCTGATTTTTTTTATTTATTGTAGAGACGAGGTCTCCCCAAGTTACCCAGGCGGGTCTTGAAACTGCGGGCTCAGGCAATCCACTCACCTCAGGCTGAGCCACCGAGCCTGGCTTCCTTTTTTTTTTTTTGAGTTGGAGTCTCACTCTGCCACCCAGGCTGGAGTGCAGTGGCACACTCATGCTCACCACAGCTTCGACCTGCTGAACTCAGGTGATCCTTTCACCTCAGCATTCCAAGTAGCTGAAACCACAGGCGTGTGCTACCACACCTGGTGTATTTTTTTGTTTATTATAGAGACAAGGTCTCACCAAGTTGCCCAGGTTAGTCTTGAACCCCTGAGCTAAGGCAATTCTCTCGCCTTGGCTTCCCAAAGTGCTGGGATTGCAGATTTGAGTCACCACGCCCAGCTATTATCATTTCTATGGCTCTGTCCTTGTCTTGCATCTGATGGAGATTTGCCTAGGGAGTGGGGTAGGCTGCCAGTTTGGCCTGAATGCTTCTTAAAACCTGCCTATTGAAATTTATTTTATCTATGTTTAACCTGTGTTAGATTCAAAGCATGTCAGGGGTAAAATCTAAGCAAAAATGGTTATGCTGAGGCAAAAAGATGACACCAAATTACATTTACTCTAGGTTTCACTTAAACCTCCTCAGAAGGTTTAAAAGGATTCGACTTTGAGCAGCCATTTTGCCATTGCTTTGTGGCTCTTTGGGCTATGATCGCTCAAAGATGTTACCTAGCTTTGGCCCCCTCCCCCACCTCAGAGAGGTGAATCTCTCAATCTCTCATTAATTTACTTTCTAAAAACTATATTTTCGAATCCAACTTCTTTGTAATTCTTTAACGCGGCACCAGATTGCACACACACCCCCATGGGGCCTGACCTAACATTTGAAGGTTCTACTGGGATATTTTTAACCTAACACCGTGTCTCTACAAAATTAAAAATTTAAATAATAAAAAAAAAAGCTCAGTGGACACTGGGATGCTCTTGCTGACCTGGCCTGGATACCTGTACAATCTGCCACAGTGCTGCCACAAAGTTGGACCCCGAGTTTCAGCCTTTCAGGTCACATTTGCATGCTCAGCTACTGTTCTGTAGAGCAGGATGTATCAGAGTGGCTGGACCCAAAGAGGTTTCCAGCCTTAGCCATATGCCATATTGAAACCAGCCTTCCCCACCAAACCAGCCTTTGTGTTGGGGCTCTGGTTTCTAGCCCTATTGCCTACTTCTTGGAAAATTCTCCTTTATCAGGGGTTCTCAGCTTAACCCAGAAAAAATTTTTGATTTTCAAATTATGGGAGTTTTATTTCTTTTCCTACCAAAAGGCTCTGAGATCCTATGCAAATTGATCTACCAGGGAACTGGTTCCTCATACCAGGGAATCTTTAGGAGATGCTCAGTTTTTATCAAAGGTATTGTTAAAACTACTTAAATTGTGCATTCCTAGGATAGTTATTCAGGTGTGGCCACAGGAGGAAACATGGGAGAAGCAGGCAAAAGAAGAAACTGTATTATACTCACAGGTTGTAGGGAAGGGGGTCACCACATGTTGTGCGGGGATATAGGGTGGTTAGGATGCAGAACACTGGAGTGAGGGGAGAGCTTGGGCCATGGTCTTTATCGAAGTTTCCAACAGAAAGGCAAGCAGGGCAGGGTAAATAGCGGATGACTGGCCAGTTTGAATAATTTCGATGGGTTCTAAATTAAAGGGGTGGTCCCTAGTTTTCGGGTCCCAGGCCCTGGGATGAATAAGGCAAAAGAATATTGCCTTTTGGAGGTGTAGTGGCCAGATAGTGCAGGTGTGGCTGTGGAGGGGCTAGTTTGCATATCGGGCATGCTCTGGGCTGGGTCCTTTGCTGTATCTAAGAATTGGCTAGCCCATAGTAGGGGCAGTCTCTCCCCAACTAGACATACGTGTTAAGTCAAAATGGTCAAATCATAGAAAGAAAACCAAAAGTATACACAATGCGTCAAGAAACAAAACCTTCTCTTCTTCAGGACAAAAGTGCCTTTATATTTGCATATGAAAAGAAGACATTTAAGTGTTTTTGCACAATATAGAAAATCTGTTCCTAGATGGCTTTATCTCTACTTATTCAGAGAAGTGGCCTCCATGGTTTAAAAAAAGTAAAAGTAGCCGGGCTCAATGGCTCAGCCTGTAATCCCACGCCTTTGGGAGGCTGAGGTGAGTGGATTGCCTGAAGCTGCGGGTTCGAGACCCGCCTGGGCAATTTGGTGAGACCTCATCTCTACGATAAATCAAAATGAGCCGAGCGTGGTAGCGCGCGCCTGTAGTTCCAGCTACTTGGAAGGCTGAGGTGAAAGGATTGCCAGAGCCCAGCAGGTCGAGGCTGCGGTGGCCGGGAGCGGCCACTGCACTACAGTCTTGAGTGACAGAGTGAGACTCCAACTCAAAAAAAATAAAAAAATAAATAAAGTAAAAGTAAGAAAAAAGTTCTGGCTAGACGCAGTGGCTCACTCCTATAATCCCAACACTTTTGGAGGCCAGGGTGAGAGAATTGATTGGCTGCGCCCACAGGTTCAAAAACAGCCTGGGCAACTTAGCGAGACCTCTCATCTCTACAATAAATAAAAAAATTAGCTGGGTCTGGTGGCACGTGTCTGTGCTTTCCGCTACTTGGAATGCTGAAGCTGAAAGATCACCTGAGCCCAGCAGATTGAGAGTGCGGTTGCCGTGAGCATGCCACTACACTCCAGCCTGGGCGACAGAGTAAGACTCCGACCCCCCCAAAAAAAGAAAGAAACTTCTATTTACTAGTACCTAACATTGTCAACAACTTCTGCTTGTCAGGTTGGTCTCCGTTTTATTTCCAGATACCAGCTTCCACACTTTTGCACATGCTGTCTCTCATTTTCTTCTCTCATTTCTGAATTCCTACTTCCTTGTTAAGGGTCAATCCAAGACCACACTGAGACAGGGTAGTTAACACAGACAGATATATTTCCCATGAGCAGGTTTGAGGAAGCGTTCAGACTTTTTTAAAAGTACATTTTACTGCAGGCCAAGCTGGCAGCCTACCCTACCCCCTCAGCAAATCAAAAGAAAACCCCATCAGGGCAGGGCTCGGTGGCTCAGCCTGTAATCCCACACTTTGGGAGGCTGAGGTGAGTGGATTGACTGAGCCCGCGGGTTCGAGACCCGTCTGGGCAACTTGGCGAGACCTCATCGCTACAATAAATCAAAAAATTAGCCGGGCGTGGTAGCGCACGCCTGTAGTTCCAGCTACTTGGAAGACTGAGGCAGAAGGATCGCCAGAGCCCAGCAGGTCGAGGCTGCGGTGGCCGGGAGCGGCCACTGCACTCCAGTCTGGGCGACAGAGTGAGACTCCAACTCAAAAAAAAGAAAACCCCATTAGATGTAAGAATAGGACAGCCCAACATTTCAAACTCATAATCACTAAAAATCACTAAAACCAGGCTCCCGGTTGAAGGTAAAAAGCTCAACCCCACCCCTTAAACTGATCAAAACCATAGAAATGGTAAGACTACTCCTCCTCCCTTTCGAGGCAGAGGGCAGCAATTGCCTGTGCTCTACCCTTAATATACAAAGTAGGCAGCTATATCTAGCTTGTGATTGAGAGAAAAAGCTCAGTTTTGCTTTTTTGAGAAACTTGCCCATAGTCGGTCTTTCTGCCATGAATCTTCCTCTTTCCTCCTCTTCTCACTAATAAACTCTGTTTTAAAACTTTGCTAACTGTTCCGAAATTCATTTTAGGGTTGAGACAAAGAAGTCACAAAGTTTGGCGCTGTACCCTACCCAGACCTGGCATCAACACTACTGACAAATTAATTATATAATCATCTCTCTTATTTTCCTAAATATTATCCTTTTCTTTTTACTAGTGTATACATTTTTTGAGGTCAGGAACCATACTTTCCTTGTTCTTCAACATTAGGATTCAATAATAATTAGTGAGTGAATGATATAAAGGATAATCTATCTTTCTTTCTCTCTCTCTCTTTCTTTCTTTCTTTCTTTCAAGTTGGAGTTTCTCCCTGTTACCCAGGCTAGAGTGTAGTGGCACATTCATGGCCACCGTGACCTCAACCTGCTGGGCTCAGGCGATCCTTCTGCCTCAGATTTCCAAGTAGCTCGAACTACAGGCACATGCTACCACACTTGGCTTATTTTTTTATTTATTGTAGAGACAGTGTCTCACCAAGTTGCCCAGGCTGATCTCGAACCACTGGTTTTGAACCCTTTTGCTCAGGCAATCCTCTCTCCTCGGCCTTCCATAATGCTAGGATTACAGGGTTGAGCCACTGGGCCCGGCCTGATATAAAGGATAATTAAATACCTTTTGTAACAATGGTACTTTCTTTTTTTTTTGAGTTGGAGTCTCACTCTGTCACCCAGACTGGAGTGCAGTGGCACGCTCCCGGTCACCGCAGCCTTGACCTACTGGGCTCTGGCGATCCCTCTGCGTTCCAAGTAGCTGGAACTACAGGCGTGCGCTACCACATCTGGCTAATTTTTGATTTATTGTAGAGATGAGGTCTCACTAAGTTGCCCAGGCGGGTCTCGAACCCATGGGCTCAGGCAATCCACTCACCTCAGCCTCCCAAAGTGCAGGACCACAGGCTGAGCCGCCGAGCCTGGCTTCTTTTTTTTAAAATTTGAGTTGGAGTCTCGCTGGAGTGCAGTCAGTGGCAGTGGCATGCTCTTGGCCACTGCAGCCTCGACCTGCTAGGTTCAGGAGATTCTTCCACCTCAGCCTTCCAAGTAGCTGGAACTATAGGCATGTGCCACCACACCCACTAAGTTTTTGATTTATTGTAGAGATGAGGTCTCGCCAGTTGTCCAGGTTGGTCTCAAACCCGTGAACTCAGGCAATCCTTTCGCCTTGGCCTCCCAAAGTGCTAGGATTATAGGCCTGAGCCACCATGCCCAGCCAACAAATAGTACTTTCTCACTCTGTCGTCCAGACTGGAGTGCAAGTGGAACACTCATGGCCACCATGGTCTTGACCTGCTGGGCTCAGGCGATTCTTCTGCTTCAGCCTTCCAATCAGGTGGAACTACATGCGCGTGCCTACATGCCCAGCTAATTTTTTTATGTATTGTAGAGATGACGTCTCACCAAGTTGCCCAGACTGGTCTCGAACCCCTGGACTCAGGCAATCCTCTTGCCTCGGCCTCCCAAAGG
>NW_007241239.1:14645-15296 GCF_000164805.1 Carlito syrichta
TTTTTTTTTTTTTTTTTTTTTTTTGGTGCCATGACTCAGATACGAACCAACAAATGATACTTTCAATACTTGAATTTTCATATCAGTTGATGCAACATTAAAGGTTAGATCTTTTTGAAGTCTATAAAGTCATTGCATATATCATTAATATTTTAATTTTAAAATATTTTCATTATACATACATTTGGAAAACAATTTTATTTTTGTTTGACAATCAGAAAAAACAATATTCTTTTAAACATTATTAAAATTTCTATTCAGAAATCTTATATTTAAGTTAACTTTAATATTATTAAAAGATTTTGAATTCTCTACCCAGAAACTTGAAATATAAAAATCATGCTTCCTTTATCACCTAGTAAATTTTCTAATTACTTTTCTCTTAATCTTCCCAAAATAATATATATGTATCAGAAATACTTTTTTTTTGAGTTGCAGTCTCACTCTGTCGCCCAGGCTGGAGTGCAGTGGCACACTCACGGCCACCGAAACCTTGACCTGCTGGGTTTAGTTGATCCTTCCGCCTCATCCTTCCAAGTAGCTGCAACTACAGGCACATGCCACCATGCCCAGCTAATTTTTTAATTTATTGTATAGATGAGGTCTCACCAAGTTGCCCAGACTGGTCTTGAACCCGTGGGGTCAGACAAT
>NW_007241239.1:15806-16411 GCF_000164805.1 Carlito syrichta
GGTGGCTCAGCCTGTAATCCCAACACTTTGGGAGGCCAAGGCAAGTGGATTGCCTGAACCTGCGGGTTCGAGACCCACCTGGGCAACTTGGTGAGACCTTGTCTCTACAATAAATCAAAAATTAGCTGGGCGTGGTAGCACACACCTGTACTTCCGGCTACTTGCACGACTGAGACGGAAGGATCGCTGAAGCCCAGCAGGTCAGGCTGCGGTGGCTGGGAGTGTGCCACTGCATTACAGTCTGGGCGACAGAGTGAAACTGCAACTCAAAAATAATAATAATAATTTCAGCTTGTCAAAAAAGTCAAATGATTTAAAATTTGACTTAATTTAATGTCTTTTTTCTGTTGTTATAAAGTTGAATATGTAATTTGATACTGCAAATAAAAAGTTTTTTCGTGTATGTACTATAAACATTCCTTCCTTAAGCTTTCCTGTGGAAGAGCATCCAGCTTTGAAAGTTAGTGGCACTGTCCCTAGAAAAATGCTTGAGGGAAGGTGTGTAAGAGAATGGAACATTTCTTTTTTTTTTTTTTTGAGTTGGAGTCTCACTCTGTCACCCAGACTGGAGTGCAGTGGCCGCTCCCAGCCACCACAGCCTCGAC
>NW_007241239.1:16531-20408 GCF_000164805.1 Carlito syrichta
GGTCTTGCCAAGTTGCCCAGGCGGGTCTCAAACCTGCAGGCTCAGGCAATCCACTCACCTCAGCCTCCCAAAGTCGCGGGATTACAGACTGAGCCACCGAGCCCGGCTGGGACATTTCTGATAGCTTAGACTTTCTGTTTGCTCAGTGGCTCACTTTGAAAAGTAAAAGTAGGCCAGGTGTGATGGTTCACACCTGTAATCTCAGCTTTGTGGGAGGTCTAGGCAAGTAGACTGCTTGAGCCCAGGAGTTTTAAGAGCAGCCTAGGCAACATATAGCAACCTCATCACTACAAAATTTTTAAAAAATTTATCTGGGCATGGTGGCATGCACCTGCTGTCCCAGCCACTTGGGAGTCTGAGGTGGAAAGGTCTCCTGAGCCCATGAAATCAATGTTGTGGTGAGCCATGAGTGTGCCACCACGCACCAGCCTGGCAACAGTGTGAGACCCCCAATCAAAAAAAAGTGAAAGTGAGGGAATCAGGCACCCCTTTCCCAACTAGTTTTCAACATGCACACACTTATTATATGTCACGAATATATTGTATATAATTCAATAACTATATGCATCCTTGAATTACATACAATATATAGTTATCATAAATCAGAGACTTTTAAGATAAATATATGATTCGAATCTCTTTTGCTGACTTTCCTTTAATAACATGTGGGAAAAAACCAAGTTCTTATTTCAAGATGTGAAATTTGAGACTGCTTTTCCATTTCTTTGGCTTCTAATAAGCACTAAGAAGCAATTTGCATCAATTCACCACCTACTCCTTGGCATCCCCAATTCCTCCAGCAGTTATTGCGAAGGTGGCTTCATTTTCGGGCATCTCAGGGCTAACAGAATACAAGGGAACAGAAGTTTATAAAAAGCTTCATTTCTATAAATAACATATTCATGTCACAGGCTTCATGCTCTCATCAGTCTGAGTTGCTAGAGACATTCCGAGTTGGTACAGCTAAATATGGGCTACAGAATTTACCCACAAGTTGTTTTTTTTTTTGAGTCAAAGTCTCACTCCATTACCCAGGCTGGAGTGCAGTGGCACGCTCACAGCGATGACAACCTCAACCTGCCGGACTCAGATGATCCTTCTACCTTAGCCTTCCAAGTAGCTGGAAACACAGGCGTGTGCCATCACACCCGGTTAATTTTTTTTTTTTTTTTTTACTTATTGTTGAGAACATGTCTGGCCAAATTGCCCAGGCTGGTCTTGAACCCCTAGGCTCAGGCAATCCTTTCTTCTCCATGTCCCAAAGTTCTGGGGTTACAGGTATGAGCCATCACGCCTGGCCTACCCACCAGTATTATTAACCCTCACAAATATTTATAGAGCAACTTCTATATGTAAGGATCTGAATGTCAAGAACAACTACTCCAAACTTGAAAATAGGCAAAAGGGATTATAGTATGGTCTTTCAGTGTAGTGTCAGGCATTGTATGGCAAGCCCTTAGGGGCTTACTGGATTCTGCAGGGGTGTGTACCTTTACCCTTGACTAGACTAATGTCAACAGAAGCCATAAAAGACTTTGAAATGAACTAAGAGTATTGAATACCCTAAATAGAGAAATAGATTGTCTAGCACGTCCTTCCAGGTTATCCAATTTTATGAGGGTTCTATGCCTTCCATTGTCATTAGTCTACTTTACAACTCTGTAAAAAATTATGAGTAATACAAATTCTTCTTCTTCTTTTTTTTTTTTTTATTTGAAGTCTTACTATTACCCAGGCTGGAATGCAATGGCACACCCACGGTCACTGCAGCCTTGACGTGCTGGGCTAAGGCGATCCTTTCACCTCAGCCTTCCAAGTAAGCTGGAACTTCAGGCATGCATTGCCATGCCTACGTTTTTAGTTTATTGTAGAGACAAAGTCTCGCCAAGTTGAACTCCCATGGGCTCAGGCAATTCTTTTGCCTCTGCATCCCAAAGTGCTGGGATTACAATCATGAGCCACCATTCTCAGCAATACAAATTATTCTTATCCATAAAGTTGTAAATCATGTGAGGTAGAATGCCATTGATTATTGTCCTATGGATATTGACCCATTTTAAAAATCAATTTATAATTCATTTCAGCTAGGTGCGATTGCTCACACCTGTAATCCCAGCACTTTGGGAGGCCGAAGCGAGAAGATTACCTGATCTCAGGGGTTCAGACCAGCCTGGGCAACTTGGTGAGACTTCCTCTCTACAATAAATTAAAAAATTAGCTGGACACGCTGGCACATGTCTGTGGTTCCAGCTACTTGGAAGGCGGAGACAGAAGGATTGCTGGAGCCCAGCTGGTCGAGGCTGCAGTGGCCATGAGCGTGCCACTGCACCCCAGCCTGGGCGACAGAGTGAGACTCCAATTAAAAAAAAATTCATTCCAGCATTTCTTATTTGATTGTTTGTATGATACTTTTATTTTTCTTTTAATCTAGTCATAAAATCCTGTTGCGGATGTGAGGGTGATCTGGCTGTGACGTATGTCACCCCACTGATCCCTAGGGTTGATTTGGTTGATCTAACTGGCTAAGTGGGTATCCCCTTCATCCCTCACTGCTCCATGTGTGTCCTCCTGAAGCTGCATGCTCAGTTGAAGAGGATGACCATTCCTGCTAGAGGAGGACTGTTCTTCAGTCAAGGGCAGATGAGTAGCTGTACTCCCCTGCTAAAACCTCCAAACAAGCTCTCAAGGCCCATAAAATCCTACTGATTCTGTCACAAATTAATGTGTTCCATAAAATTTTTGACATTCTATATTTGTATGTGAGTCATGATTATACTCTTAAATTTTATATTGCTGGCCTCGGTGGCTCAGCCTGTAATCCCGTGCCTTTGGGAGGCTGAGGTAAGTGGATTGCCTGAGCCCACGGGTTCGAGACCCGCCTGGGCAACTTGGCGAGACCTCATCTCTACAATAAATCAAAAAATCAGCCAGGCGTAGTAGTGCCTGCCTGTAATTCCGTTACTTGGAAGGCGGAAGGATCGCCAGAGCCCAGTAGGTCGAGGCTCTGGTGGCCGGGAGTGGCCACTACACTCCAGTCTGGGCAACAGAGTGAGACTCCAACTCAAAAAAAAAATTAAAATTAAAATTAAAATAATAAATTTTATCTTTTGACTGGGCGTGGTGGCTCACACCTGTAATCCCAGCACTTTTGGAGGCTGGAGTGGAAAAATCACTGAGGCCAAGGATTTGAGACCAGCCTGGACAACATAGTGAGACCCCTGTCTCTACCAAAAAATAAAAATTAGCCAGGCATGGTGGCATGTGCCTGTAATGTTAGGTATTTGGGAGGCTAAGGCAGGAGGCTCACTTGGGAGTACAGGAGTGTGAGGCTACAGTAAGCTATAATTATGCCACTGCACTCCAGCCTGAGCAACAGAGCAAGACCCTGGCTCAAAAAAAAAAAAAAAAGTCTTTTAATTTATTCTATAACTCTGTAGGAGTAGACGTTAATCTTTAGAACATGGACAGCAATGCAGATGATTCTTGTCTGAGGGCAATGCAATGATTCTAGACTATAGTAGTAGAAATGAATTTTATTGTGTAGGGAAGCAATTAATTTCTCTCCAGTAGGAAAGATAACTTTAGCTGAGTGCACTAGGTCGTCACACCTGTAATCCCAGCACTTTGGGAGTCAGAGCTGAGAGATTGCCTGAGTCCAGAGTTTCAAGACCAGCCTGGGCAAATTGTGGAGATCTCCTCTCTAAAATAAATCACAAAAATTAGCCGGCGTGGTGGTAGGCGTGGTGGTACATGCCTGTGGTTCCAGCTACTTGGAAGGCTGAGGTGGAAGAATCAACTAAACTCAGCAGGTCGTGCAGTGGCCATGAGTGTGCCACTGCACTCCAGCCTGGGTGACAGAGTGAGACTTCAACTCAAA
>NW_007241239.1:21028-23076 GCF_000164805.1 Carlito syrichta
TCTCTACAAAAAAAGAAAAAAAAAGTTAGCCAGGTGTGATGGCGCATGCCTGTACTTCCAGCTACTTCGAAGGCTGAGCCGGAAGGTTCACCTGAACCCAACTGGTAGAGGCTGCAGTGGCTGTAAATGTGCCACTATACTCCAGCCTGGGTGGCAGAGTGAGACTCCAACTCAAAAAAATAAAAATAAAATAAACTTTTACAGATCAATCTACTACATGTCAGCTGTTCTAGATTCTTGGGATAAAGCAGTGAACAAAACAAAAAGACAAGTTGGGCAACCCCCAGGGTCCCCTCCCACTCTGGGAGCTTTTCTGTCCTCTCAATAAATCCTGCCCCCCTCCAAAAAAAGACCAGTCCATGCCCTCATGGAACTTCCATTCATCTCATTGATAATGATTTGTCATTCCCTCTAGACAATAACCAATAGGGTTCTGCTTACCACTGGATTCCCACTGTCTGGGATATAGTAGATGTGCCATATCTGTGACTGACTGATTAACCAACCCTAAGCAACAAGGCAAAGATTTGTGGTAACTCTACCCAAGAGAGAGTAAACCTGCCCAGAAGATATCTGATGAACTCTTAAATTGTCCCTGAATCACAGTAGTACTTAGTATGTATTGTCATGGAATAAATGTTAAATAATCAGTTCCCCCATTGATCTAAAATTTAGTTTAGTTTTGTTTTGTTTTTTGAGTCAAGGTCTCTGTCACATAGACTGGAATGCAGTGGCACCATCACGGCTCACCAAAGCTTTAAACTCCTGAATTTAGGCAATCCTCCCACCTCAGCCTCTTGAGTAGTTGGGACTACAGGCATGTGCCACCACGCCTGGCTAATTTTTTACATTTTTTGTAGAGATGAGGTCTCACTAAGTTGCCTAGTCTAGGCTCAAACTCCTGGGCTCAAGTGATCCTCCTGCCTTAGTCTCCTAGTCTCCCAAAGTGCTGGGATTACAACCATGAGCCACTGAACCTGACTACTCTAAGACGGTTTTTAGTCAGACCATTTTGCTTTCATCTCCTGTCCTTGTAGAAGATTATGATAGGCTGGGCTTGTTGGCTCAAAAAAAGAAAAAAAGATGAAGATACATTAATGTCATGCTTTATGACAATAATTTTGAGAAATTTATTACAAATGTTCTTTGTTTAATTAAATAGTTCTATCTTGTCATATATCATAGCTCACCTGTTAGACTTCTTGAGCGTAAAGACTCTGTCCCATCTTTGTACAATCTATGATTTTTTTTTTTTTTTTTTTTTTTGAGTCAGAGTCTCACTCTTTCCCCCAGGCTGGAGTGCAGTGGCAGGCTAACAGCCACCCCAGCATCGACCTGCTGGGCTCAGGCGATCCTTCTGCCTCAGCCTTACAAATAGCCAGAACTATAGGAGTGCACTACCATGCCCAGCTAATTTTTTAATATATTATAGAGACACGGTCTCACCAAGTATGATTTTTTTTTTTTAGTCAAAGTCTCACTCTGTTGCCCAGGCTGGAGTGCAGTAGCACGCTGAAGGCCACCGCAGGCTTGACCTGCTGGGCTCAGTAGATCCTTCCGCATTCAGCCTTCCAAGTAGCTGAAACTACAGGCATGTGCTACCACGCTTGGCTAATTTTTTTTCTGGATTTATTTTGGAGATGAGGTCTTGCCAAGTTGCCCAGGCTGGTCTCAAACCCTTGGGCTCAGGCAATCCTTTCACCTCAGCCTCCCAAAGTGCTAGGATTATAGGCGTGAGTTGCCACACTCCTGTAATTCTCTGGGTTTTTTTTTTTTTGTTGTTGTTTGTTTTTTTGAGTTTGAGTATCACAATGTAGTCCAGAGAGGGCAGTGGCATGCTCATGACCACCACAGACTTGACCTGCTGGGCTCAGGCGATCCTTCTGCCTCACCCTTCCAAGAAGCTGGAACTATAGGCACACACCATCACGCCTGGCTAATTTTTTTTCTGGATTTATTTTAGAAATGAGGTCTCCGCCGGGCGCGGTGGCTCAGCCTGTAATCCCGCGCCTTTGGGAGGCTGAGGTGAGTGGATTGCCTGAGCCCGC
>NW_007241239.1:23324-34608 GCF_000164805.1 Carlito syrichta
GACTCAAAAAAAAAAAAAAAAAAAAAATGAGGTCTCGCCAAGTTGCCCAGACTGGTCATGAACCCCTGGGCTCAGGCAATCCTCTTACCTCAGCCTCCCAAAGTGTTGGGATTATAGGCGTGAGTCACCCTACCCAGTCTGAATATTTTTTGAGAAGGAAATTCAAACATATTGCATCTGCCAGTGATATAATTATAACCTCTCAGGAGAGGCAATTCTGTTTAATACCATATGCAGAGGAATCTGATGAAGAGTAAGAAAATATTTACCTGTCATAAATCTTGGCAATTCTGAGTTCTCCTCTTCCCTTTCTCAAGCTTATTCTAGTTGTTGAAGCATGAGCCAGAATATGTCCCCCGATGGGTTTTTTGGGGTCTGCCTGAAAGCTGAATTAATAAAAAACCTTTTCAGATGTTATTATATAGACTATATTTTGTGATGTCTGCAATTACAAGGCAACCTTTCTGCAGTGGATGTCAGGGGATGGTTAGGTGTGTATTCTAAGCAAGTAGAGACTTGTTCATAAATTATTAAGTGGGGTGGGTTTTGGAACTGCTATATACCTCTTACCATCTAGTTCAGGCTTCCAATATTTCTGAGATAAATAGTTCATATTTTGTTTGACTTTTTATAAAGTGATAGCTACTGAAAAGCACAATTAAAACATTATTCACTGTCTTAGGGTCACTATTGAGGTTAAGCAAATTTCTTCTTTGTAAAATACAAGGATACGCTGGGATCGGTGGCTCAGCCTGTAATCCTGAGCATTGGGAGGCTGAGGTGAGTGGATTGCCTGAGCCCGTGGGTTCAAGACCCGCCTGGGCAACTTGGCGAGACCTCATCTCTACAATAAATCAAAAATCAACCGGGTGTGGTAGTGCGCACCTGTAATTCCGGCTACTTGGAAGGCTGAGGCGAAGGATGGCCGGAGCCCAGTAGGTCGAGGCTGCGGTGGCCGGGAGCGTCCACTGCACTCCAGTCTGGGTGACAGAGTGAGACTCTGACTCAAAAAAAAAAGAAACAACAAAAAGAACCTCTTTGTTTTCTTTTCTTTTTTTTTTTTTGAGTTGGGGTCGCACTCACCCAAACTGGAGGGCAGTGGCCGCTCCCAGCCACCTCAGCCTCGACCTGCTGGACTCTGGCGATCCTTCCACCTCAGCCTTCCAAGTAGCCGGAATGACAGGCATGCGCTACCACGCCCGGCTAATTTTTGATTTTTACTGTAGAGGTGAGGTCTCGCCAACTTGCCCAGGTGTGTCTCCAACCCTCAGTCTCAGGCAATCCACTCACCTTAGTCTCCCAAAACGCTAGGATTACAGGCTGAGCCACCAAGCCTGACCCTCTTTCTTATTTATTTTTTTTGAGTTGGAGTCTCACTCTGTCGACCAGGCTGGAGTGCAGTGACACGCTCATGGCCATGGCAGCCTCAACCTACTGGGCTCATGTGATCATTCCGCCTCAGCCTTCCAAGTAGCTGGCACAACAGGCACGTGCCACCATGCTTGGCTAATTTTTTTTTTTTAATTTACTGTAGAGACAAGGTCTCACCAAATGCCCAGGCTGGTCTTGAACTCCTGGTCTCAGGCCATCCTCTTGTCTTGGCCTCCCAAAGTGCTGGGATTACAGGTTTGAGCCACATGCCACCACCTATGCCTTTTTAAAGGGGTCACTGTTAGGGTTATTAAGAGACTTTGATTTTTTGCCAAGTGAGTGATAGTCCTCTCATGAGTATATCCCTCAAGATGAGTGTTAGTAATATTTGTAACTATTTTGCAATCATAGTATGTTTGTTGAATTCACATGATCAGACATCATTAAAACTTATCTTTTCAGTATTCTAATTTAGTAGAATAAATTTTAGGTGTCAGGGATAAAGACAAAGATATTTCAAAGATTGTTCTCACTGCAAATTTATAACCAGTACAACACTGAAGGATTCCAATATAAAGTTCATAAAAAGTGCCACTGCACTCCAGCGTGGGCGACAGAGTAAGACTCTAACTCAAAAAATAAAAAATAAAAATGTTTAAAGACAGGATTCTACTGTGTTGCCCAGGCTGGCCTCAAATTCCTGGGCCTAAGCCATCCTTCCACATCAGCCTCCCGAGTAGCTAGGATTACAGGCACACTTCACTTTACCCAACTAATTTTAAGCAATCCTATCCAACCCCACCCAGGGATCATCTGACTCAGGCATATGCCACAATGCCCAGCTCATTTTTTTTTTTTTTGAGTTGGAGTCTCACTCCGTCGCCCAGACTGGAGTGCAGTGGCCGCTCCCGGCCACCGCAGTCTCGACCTGCTGGGCTCCGGCGATCCTTCCGCCTCAGCCTTCCGAGTAGCCGGAATCACAGGCATGCGCTACCATGCCCGGCTGATTTTTTGATTTACTGTAGAGATGAGGTCTCGCTGCCCAGGTGGGTCTCGAACCCGCGGGCTCAGGCAATCCACTCATCTCAGCCTCCCAAAGGCGTGGGATTACAGGCTGAGCCACCGAACCCGGCTCATTTTTTGATTTATTGTAGAGATGAGGTCTTGCCAAGTTGCCTAGGCTGGTCTCTAACCTGTGGGATCAGGTAATCCTCTCACCTGGGCCTCCCAAAGTGCTGGGATTATAGGTGTGAGCCACCACACCCAGCCTTATTTTTATTTATTTTTTTATTGTTTTTTATTATTATTTTTTTTGAGTTGGAGTCTCACTCTGTCGCCCAGACTGGAGTGCAGTGGCCACTGCTGGCCAATGCAGCCTCAACCTGCTGGGTTCCAGCGATCCTTCTGCCTCAGCCTTCCAAGTAGCTGGAACTATAGGCACGCGCCACCATGCCTGGCTGACTTTTTGATTTATTGTAGAAATGAGGTCGTGCCAATTGCCAAGGCTGGTCTCGAACCTGCAGGCTCAGGCAATTCTCTCACCTCGGCCTCCCAAAGTGCTGGGATTATAGGCATGAGCCACTGTGCCCAGCCATTTTTATTTATTTTTTATTTTTTGAGTTGGAGTCTCACTGTCACCCAGACTGTAGTGCAATGGCTGCTCCCAGCCACCGCAGCCTTGACCTGCTGGGGCCCCGCGGTCCTTTCGCCTCAGCCTTCCAAGTAGCTGGAACTACAGGCGCGTGCTACCACGCCCGGCTAATTTTTGATTTATTGTAGAGATGAAGTTTTGTCAAGTTGCCCAGGCGGGTCTCGAACCTGCGGGTTCAGGCAATCCACTCACCTTGGCCTCGCAAAGTGCTGGGATTACAGGCTGAGCCACCGAGCCCAGCCATTTTTATTTTTTTAAGTTGGGATCTCACTCTGTCACCCAGGTTGGAGAGCAGTGGCATGCTCCTGGCTACCACAGCCTCAACCTGTTGGGCTCAGGTGATCCTTCTGCTTCAGCCTTCCAAGTAGCTAGAACTACAGGAATATGCCATCATGCCCAGCTAATTTTTTAAACTTATTGTAGAGATGAGGTCTTGCCAAATTGCCCAGGCTGGTCTCGAGCCCATGGGCTCAAGCAATCCTCTAACTCTAACCTCAGCCTCCCAAAGCCCAGCCAATGCTACAGTTTTTAACTGAGTCACTCTGAACTTCCTGGTCACTTTACTTTATAGGTGGTTCTTCATGGTCTTAAAAGAGTCCCATGTTCTATACAGATGGGCTGCTTGAGGCCTTGGGGATATTCTCAACTGGACTATGAACTCTGAACCTACAAACACCGTATTTATGCTTCTCTAATGCACTTTTTATGTTCTGCCTTTAGTGCTATTATTTATTCACTTATTATATTCTTCTTCAATTTCTCAAAGTGCTAGAGTACAGGTGTAGCCACTGCACCCAGCCAGAATATTTGCACTTAAAAATTTTTATTGATTAATTAATTTAATTTAATTTAATTTTATTTAGAGATGGGTTCTCCCTATGTTGTGCGAGCTGATCTTGAACTCCTGGTTTCAAGCAATCCTCCTGTCTTGGCCTCCCAAAGTGCTGGAATTACAGGCAGGAGCCATCACACCCAGTCACTGAAGTTTTATGTATTTTTTTTTTTTTTTTTTTTTTGAGGTGGAGTCTCACTCTGTCGCCCAGACTGGAGTGCAGTGGCTGCTCCTGGCTACCGCAGCCTCGACCTGCTAGGCTCCAGCGATCCTTCCGCCTCAGCCTTTCAAGTAGCTGGAACTACAGGCGCGTACTACCACACCCGGCTAATTTTTTTATTTATTGTAGAGACGAGGTCTCACCAAGTTGCCCAGGTGGGTTTTGAACCCGCGGGTTCAAGCAATCCACTCACCTCAGCCTCCCAAGGCACGGGATTACAGGCTGAGCCACCGAGCCCGGTTTATGTATGTATTTTTATTTGTTGCCAAAAACATCTAGAGAACTTGACAGTGTACAGTCAATTTCTTTTCTTTTTTCTTTAATTTTTTATAGTTGGGGTCTCACTCTGTGGCCCAGGCTGGAATACAGTCTCATGCTCCCAGCCTCTATAGCCTCTACTTGCTGGGCTCAGGTGATCCTGCCTCAGTCTTCCAGGCTCGTGCCACCATGCCTGGCTAATTTTTTGATTTATTATAGAAACAAGGTTTCACCAAGTTGCCCAAGCTGATCTCAAACCTGTGGGGTCAGGCAATCCTCTCGCCTCTGCCTCACAAAGTGCTGGGATTACAGGCATGAGCCACAATGCCAGGCAACATAAATTAAGTGGCAATATTATTAGAGAAAAAAACCCATCAAATTAAGGTCACTAGCATGGTGACCTTGTGCAGGTTATTTCAACTTTTTGAACTTCATTTTCCTCCCCCTCAAAATTAAGATAATTTATGTTTACTGATTACTTACCATGTACCTGGTGCTTTTATGTCTCATCTTATATAATTCTTCTGTGACCCCAATGTAACTTAGGCTCCGTGGGCCTCCCTGTTTTTTCTTTTTCTTTTTTTTTTTTGAGTTGGAGTCTCACTCTGTCACCCAGACTGGAGTGCAGTAGCCACTCCCGACCACCGCAGCCTCAGCCTGCTGAGCTCCGGCGATCCTTCCGCCTCAGCCTTCCAAGTAGCTGGAACTACAGGCATGTGCTACCACACCTGGCTAATTTTTTGATTTATTGTAGAGATGAGGTCTCACCAAGGTGCCCAGGCGGGTCTCAAACCCGCGGGCTCAGGCAATCCACTCACCTCAGCCTCCCAAGGCATGGGATTACAGGCTGAGCCACCGAGCCTGGCTTCTTTTTTTTTTTAGATTAGAAAATATAGTTGGGCAGGACACAAGCCTGTTATGCCAGCACTTTGGGAGGCCAAGGCAAGAGGATTGCCTGAACCAGCAGGTTCAAGACCAGCCTGGGTAACATGGTGAGACCTTGTCTCTACAACAAATCAAAAAATTAGCCAGGCATGGTAGTGCGCACCTGTAGTTCTGGCTACTATTGATGCTGGGGTGGCCATGAGTGTGCCACTGCATTCCAGCCTGGGCAACAAAGTGAGACTCCAACTCAAAAAGAAAAGTTTATTTAAAAGTAAATTAGAAGCCGGGCTCGGTGGCTCAGTCTGTAATCCCAGCACTTTGGGAGGCTGAGGTGAGTGGATTGCCCGAGCCCGCGGGTTCAAGACCCGCCTGGGCAACTTGGCGAGACCTCATCTCTACAATAAATCAAAAAATCAACTGGACGTGGTAGCGCGCGCCTGTAATTCTGGCTACTTGGAAGGCTGAGGCAGAAGGATCACTGGATCCCCAGCAGGTTGAGGCTGCGGTGGCCGGGAGCAGCCACTGCACTGCAGTCTGGGTGACAGAGTGAGACCCCAACTAAAAAAAAAAAAAAACGTAAATTAGTAGCTGGGCTCAGTGGCTCAACCTGTAATCCCATGCTTTGGGAGGCTGAGGTGAGTGGATTGCCTGAGCCCGTGGGTTCGAGACCCGCCTGGGCAACTTGGTGAAACTTCATCCCTACAATAAATCAAAAATTAGCCGGGCGTGGTAGCATGCGCCTGTGGTCCCAGCTACTTGGAAGGCTGAGGCGGAAGGATTGCTGGAGCCCAGCAGGTCATCAGGCTATTATGAGTTTACCCTCAATAGTATAATATGCCATATTCTGTTCAATCAGAGGAGGAGAAATGAAATAATATTTCTTGGTCCCTCTTTATTCCTAATATTCACCCCATCTCTTCCTCCTCCTCACTGTGAACCTCAGTTCCCCGAGAAAAGGAGGAAAGAAAAGGAGAAGAAAACATAAAAGAAGGGAAAATAAGCCGGGCTCGGTGGCTCAGCCTGTAATTCTGCGCCTTTGGGAGGCTGAGGTGAGTGGATTGCCTGAGCCCGTGAGTTCGAGACCCGCCTGGGCAGCGAGACCTCATCTCTACAATAAATTAAAAAAAAAATCAGCCGGGCATGGTAGCGCATGCCTGTAATTCCGGCTGCTCGGAAGGCTGAGGCGGAAGGATCGCCGGAGCCCAGCAGGCGAGGCTGCGATGGCCGGGAGCGGCCACTCCACTCCAGTCTGGGTGACCGAGTGAGACTCCAACTCAAAAAAAAAAGAAGGGAAAATAAGAGACTAGATCAACAGGGGATGTGGGTGGTTTTCTCAAGCTGTTTTTGCTTGGTCAGAAATAGAAATAAATTAAAGCCCTCTAAAAGGATGTAGAATGCTATTACACCTTCTTGTACCTCAAAACTTGATTATCACTGCTAGAATAGTCAGGAAGTTCAAAGAAACTTTAAGAAAAGTTTCTTAGTCTACATGTCACTGAGTGTTTTAATTGAATCCTCACAACAGTCTAAATAGGTGAGGTCCTTTTATTCCTGTTTTACAGTGAAAAAAACTGAAGTTCATAAAGATAAGTAACCCAAGGTAATATAGGTAATAAGTGTTTGAGTCAAGATTAGGAAAGCAGTTAAATAAAAATAATTATAGTTATTGGACTAATGTCTTAACTGAATTATTTCACTTTATTCTCACAACTATCCTGCTTGTTAGGTACAGTTATTATCTCCCACTGCAAATGAAGTATCTGGCTGGGCCTGGTGGCTCAGGCCTGTAATCTCAGCACCTTGGAAGGCTGAGGAGGGAAGACTGCTTAAGCCCAGGTGTTAGAGACCAGCCAAGGCAGCAGTGAGACCTCAGCTCTAGAAAAATCAAAAAATTAGCCATGTGTGATGACACGTACCTGTAGTGCCCACTACTCAGGAGGCTAAGTAGGGAGGATCACCTGAGCCCAAGAAGTCCAGACTGCAGTGAGCCATGATCATGCCACTGCACTCCAGCCTTGGCGACAGAATGAGAAACCCTTACTCCAAAAAAAAAAAAAGGAAGAAGAAGAAGTAACAGAGACTTAGAATGATTAAACAACTTGTCACATGGCTAGCAAGTCAGAATTTAAACCCAGTTCTTACTCCAAAGCTCTTAACACACACAGTATACGAGTGCTGTATCTGCCTGGGGAAAGGCTGACATGCTGTCACTTGAGAGGCTTTATAGGGATGTGGCCATAACTCTGGTGAACTGAACACAGTTCAGGGCCCTCGGCCTTACAGGTAGAGATTTGATTTGGTCAACCTACTGAGAACGAATCCATCCCTCGAAGTCAGACTCACATTAATCAAGCTCATTAGACTCAATGAAAAACCAGAGAGCCCATTGATTTTATTATTATTATCATCATCATCTTTTTTTTTTTGAGTTGGAGTCTCACTCTGTTGCCCAGACTGAAGTGCAGTGGCTGCTCCCGGCCACCGCAACCTCAACCTGCTGGGCTCCGGCGATCCATCCGCCTCAGTCTTCCAAGTAGCCATCTTTTTTTTTGAGTTGGGGTCTCACTCTGTCGCCCAGACTGGAGTGCAGTGGCATGCTTCCGGCCACCACAGCCTTGACCAGCTAGGCTCTGACGATCCTTCCACCTCAGCCTTCCAAGTAGCCAGAACAACAGGCGCGCACTACCTCACTCGGCTAAGTTTTGATTTATTGTAGAGACAAGGTCTCTCCAAGTTGCCCGGGTGGGTCTCGAACCCACAGGCTCAGACAATCCACTCACCTCGGCCTCCCAAAGTGCTGGGATTACAGGCTGAGACTCCGAGCCCGGTCCATCATCATCATTTTTTGAGTAGGAGTATCACTCTGTCACCCACGCTGGAGTGCAGTGACATGCTCATGTCCACCATAGCCTCAACCTGCTAGGCTCAGGCAATCCTTCCACCTCAGCCTTCCTAGTAGCTAGAATTACAGGCATGTGTCACCGTACCTGGATGATTTTTTTATTATTGTCGAGATGAGGTCTCTCCAAGTTGCTCAGGCTGGTCTCGAACCCCTGAGTTTAGGCAAGCCTCTCGCCTTAGCCTCCCAAAGTGCTGGAATTAGAGGCATAAACCACTGCACTCAGCCACTATTTTGCATTTTAAGCATAGCTTCATAGTTGAATCCTTTTAAAGACTCTTTTACCCCATATCTTCCCTTTACATTTCTTAGCCCTTTTGCAAATCCTATGATTAATTTCCCCATTTAGTTAATTTCAAATCATCTCCTTTTGGAGATGACTTTTTTTTTTTTTTTAAGTGGAGTCTCACTCTGTTGCCCAGGATGGAGTGGAGTGCAGTGGCACATTCACAGCCACCCCGGTGTTGACCTACTGGATTCCAGCGATCCTTCCACCCCAGCCTTCCAAGTAGCCAGAACTACAGGCATGCGCTACCATGCCCAGCTAATTTATTATTATTATTGTAGAGACAAGGTCTCACCAAGTTGCCTGGGCTGGTCTCGAACCCACAGGCTCAGGCGATCCACTTGCCTCGGCCTCCCAGAGTGCTGGGATTACAGGCTGAGCCACTGAGCCTGGCCTGGAGGTAACATTCTTAACATTCAGACTCTTCACCTAGAGTAATCAATGACAAAAAATAGTACCTATTTTTTTTGTGCATATGGGTAACAGCAAAGAATGGTTTGCTGAGAAATAAGTCATGGCTATTTATCTAGAAGCTCCAGCTTCCACTCTTCTTTAAGTTGCCTATAATGGTATGGGGCAGGGGTTACCTCAACTGGGGGGAATCTATCTCCTTTTTTGCCTTTCTGTCAGAACATCCTTCGAATTTCCTTATATTACATTTACTTTGAAGATGTGACACAAATCTGTGTCCAGAAGGACCTAGACCAGGGAGACCCAAATTATCTTCTCTGTATTAATTCCACCATATTTATGGAGTATCTTCTGTATTATAGGCATTTTTCTAGGCACTGGAGTTACAAAAATGAACAGGGAGTTAGAGCATGGTTGGGGTATGAGACCCAGGAATTTAAAATTACCATGTAAGCCGGGCTCGGTGGCTCAGTCTGTAATCCCACGCCTTTGCGAGGCTTAGGTGAGTGGATTGCCTGAGCCCGCAGGTTCGAGACCCGCCTGGCCAACTTGGTGAGACCTCATCTCTACAATAAATCAAAAAATTAGCCGGGTGTGGTAGCACGCGCCTGTAGTTCCAGCTGCTTGGAAGGCTGAGGCGGAAGGATCACCGGAGCCCAGCAGGTCGAGGCTGTGACAGAGTGAGACTCCAACTTAAAAAATAAAAATAAAATAAAATAAAATAAAATACCATGTAGTGTGTTTTAATAGAAGAGTACACACAGTGGTAGGAGAGCACAGTGGGGACCTGTTTCTAGTTTGTTTTGGGGGACCAGGTAAGGAATTATAGAAGGGATGACACTTGTAGGATAAGTTGGAGCTGAGTGAGCAAACTCAGTGGAGAAAGGAGCTTTCATTTCAGAGGTAACATCCTGCGGTGTAAGAGGACTTGCTTTAATAAGAAAAAAAGAGGTTGGGCTTGATAGCTCACGCCTGTAATCCCAGCACTTTGGGAGGCAGAGGTAAGAGGATTGCCTGAGTCCAGGGGTTCAAGACCAGCCTGGGCAACACAGTAAGACCTAGTCTCTACAATAAATCAAAAAATTAGCTGGGTGTGGTGGGGTGTACCTGTGGTCCCAGCTACTTCAAAGGCTGAGGCAGAAGGATCCCCTGAACACAGCAGATCGAGATTGCTGTTGCTGTGAGAGTGCCACTGCACTCCAGCTTGGTGACAGTTTGAGATTCCAACTCAAAAACAAAAACAAAAACAAAATTCCAGCACTCTGGGAAGCTGAGGCAGGAGGATTGCTTGAGACCAGGATTTCAAGACCAGCCTGGCGACCAACAGACTAAGATCCCATCACTACAAAAATATGTAAGTATTCTAAGATAACTTTCTGTTTTTTTTTTTGAGTTGGAGTCTCACTCTTTCACCCAGACTGGAGTGGAGTGGCTGCTCCCGGCCACCGCAGCCTCGACCTGCTGGGCTCCAGTGATCCTTCCACCTCAGCCTTCCAAGTAGCTGAAACTAAGATGCACGCTACCACACCTGGCTAATTTTTGATTTATTGTAGAGATGAGGTCTCGCCAAGTTGCCCAGGTGGGTCTCAAACCCGCGGGCTCAGGCAATCCACTCACTTCAACCTCCCAAAGCGCGAGATTACAGGCTGAGCCACTGAGCCCGACTAACCTTCTGTTTTAACAAAACAAATATACAAATGAAGTAGATGGCAACATCATGATCTTATTTGTTGCTTATCTTGTTATTTGCCCCAGTGTAGGGCTTTCTGGGCTGGTATTTTGAATTTTTTATTTCCAGGCCTTCATCAACTGGATCATTTCAGTTCTAAAATCTGTATCTGTAAGCCTCCTCTAAAAGCGACTGCTTTGCTGTATCATATGGCAGCTCCTTGCCTCTATAATTTTGTTCCTTTTTTTCCCCCGCCCCCCCCATTTTGTTCCTTTTTAATACGATGTGCCATCAAGTATAATGCATGGGATATAAGCCTCAATTATTGTCAGTGTACTTGGGGACTCATACCAATTACAGTGATATTTCTCTGACAGGCCCCAGGCGAGCTGCAGCTTGGAGCTCCTCAACACTGAGAAGCAAACATAGTTCTTTATGAGAGATTTTCTAATAGCATTTGAAATCCTTTAGTTTAAAATTATCCTTTTTTTCCATTTAATTGTGGCAACTTTAGTGCTTTATAATAAGATATGTATTTAATTTGTTATAATTGAATATTCTTTATTAATATACTAATTATAGTGAACTTTGTTTCCTTACAACTGGTTTAGGTAGAGAGAGATGATATTCCAGAACAAACTTACTCAGTAAAAATATATAGCCCTAGCTGGGCTCGGTGGCTCAGCCTGTAATCCCAGCACTTTGAGAGGCTGAGGTGAGAGGATTGCCCAAGCCCGCGGGTTTGAGACCCACCTGGGCAACTTGGCGAGACCTCATCTCTACAGTAAATCAAAAAATTAGC
>NW_007241239.1:34690-52952 GCF_000164805.1 Carlito syrichta
AAAAAAAAAAAAAATATATATATATATATATAGCCTTTATTACTGTCTCAAGCTCTCTGTTTAGCTGATATCAAAAATCTCCTCCCCATTCTGACTTCTTCTTCAATTATTTCCTTTCTGTCACTCCTCTATTCCTCCTTTCATTGTCATATTGGAGTTAATTCAAAATGATTTTACTCTTTTTGCAACTTTTCTACAAATATAAGAAAAAGACCTCTATCTGACCTAATTTTCACCAATTTCCTTTGCCTTCTAACTCTAGAGTGACAGTTTTGGCCTCTTCAATATTCCCTCCCCACACCTGAAGAAAGAACGTTGCTCTTTAATTTGTACTGTTTTATTTGAATGCAACCCACTTCCTCCCTCTGAGCCAATGAGTCATTTTCTCCTTTTAAAGTGAGTCTTAAAAATCTTCCATTTCTCTTCAGTTTAAAATTATTCACCTTCTGAAGTACTTCATGTCCTGTGTATGAAGGACATCCCATAAAACAGAAAAAGCTGCCTTAATGACTCAAGGACTTTACTACAGACAATGAGTAACATACCAAGACTACAATTTTGAGTTGAATGGACATTATTTTTCTTCTTTATGGAGACAAGGATTTTTTTTCTCTTTTGTTCACTGGTGAATTCCCAGAATCTTTTTATGGAGATTTGCAATAAATATTATCGAATGAGTAAATGATTGATTTCTCCTCCCCAATGTTTTAAATTGGTTATTAATAGGTTTGTATGGCTAATATTTTCATATTCGAATCTCTTATAACTAAGCAGAAAATATACATAAGAGTAGAAAAGTGACAGGTATATTAAATTGGAGAAGATGCAGTAATACTGCTAGGGTAAGATTAGAAAATGCCTTGAGAGAGACACATTCATTTCAGTACAATTTATAGACTTTATATTAGCATATAGAATATCTTCTACGATATATATATATATGTATATACATACACATATATTTACTTATTTATTTATTTATTTTTTGAGTTGGAGTCTCACTCTGTCGCCCAGACTGGATTGCAGTGGCCGCTCCCGGCCACCGCAGCCTCGACCTGCTGGGCTCTGGCGATCCTTCCGCCTCAGCCTTCCAAGTAGCTGGAACTACAGGCGCGTGCTACCACACCCGGCTAATTTTTTTATTTATTGTAGAGATGAGGTCTTGCCAAGTTGTCCAGGTGGGTGTCGAATCTGCGGGCTCAGGAAATCCACTCACTTCAGCCTCCCAAAGCGTGGGATTACAGGCTGAGCCACCGAGCCTGGCTAATATTTTTATTTATTGTAGAGACAGGGTCTCACCATGTTGCCCAGACTGGACTTGAACCTGTGGGCTCAGGCAATTCTCTTGCCTCTACCTCCTAAAGTGCTGGGATTACAGGTGTGAGCCACTGTGTCCAGCAATGGGTAAAATCTTATTGCAGAGCAAGATATTTATGCAATCTCAAAGTATCACTCCACAAATTACTTATTAATTACCAAAGGGAATTTTTGTAATTCTCTTTTACAACAGATAAATCTTGTGACTATTATCTTAATCATACGATCAAATTTAATATCACTAATAATGGGACAAACTGCCATCATGTGCCTCCTGATATGATATACTGAGAATGGTATAGTATATGTAGTTTTCTTGCCAAAAGTGTTAGAGATTTTAAATAATGAAAAAGATCAACTTCAAATTGAGGGACAGCAAGACAGTTGGCTTGTGCTCTTCAAAAATGTCAGTGTCAGTTTCACACAGTGGCTCAAACCTATAATCCCAGCACTTTGGGAGGCCAAGGCAAGAGGATTGTCTGAGTCCAGGGGTCCGAGACCAGCCTGAACAACTTTTTTTTCCCAGCATAATCATACACAGTGAACTCAGAGGCCAGTTTAGTGGGTGTGGCAAATATGATAGGTGGTACTTCTGTAGAAACCATGGGCTTTAATCCCTGCAGGCTATAAGCCTCAGAAACCCACGCTCCCACCAACTTCTGCATGAAATCACTAAACTTGTAGTACATGACGCCCAGAGTCCGACTTTCCACCCTGAAATTCTTTTTCTTCACACAGGAGTCTTTGCTCATAGGGTTTCTTATACATATCTCAAGTATATACTGTAGTAAGTCTGCTGTTTTTGTTTTTATGCTAATAGTTTATTCGTACAATACTAGCCATTCATGTATCTGGAATATATGTTTTTATTTCCTTGGGATCTATTTCTTTCTTTCTTTTCTTTTGACAGAAAAGCTCCCACAGTGAGAGGGGACCCAAGGAGTTTGCCCGGGATCTATTTTTTTTTTTTTTTTTTTGAGTTGGAGTCTCACTCTGTCACTCAGACTGGAGTGTAGTGGCCAGCGGTCACCGCAGCCTCGACCTGCTGGGTTCCGGCGATCCTTTCGCCTCAGCCTTCCAAGTAGCTGGAACTACAGGTGCGCGCTACCACGCCCGACTAATTTTTTTTTATTTATTGTAGAGATGAGGTCTCATCAGGTTGCCCAGGCGGGTCTCGAATTCACGGGCTCAGGCAATCCACTCACCTCGGCCTCCCAAAGTGCTGGGATTACAGGCTGAGCCACCGAGCCTGGCCTAATTTTTTGATTTATTGTAGAGATGAGGTCTCACCAAGTTGCCTAGGCTGGTCTCAGACCCCTGGACTTAGGCAATCCTCTAGTCTTAGTTTCCCAAGTGCTGGGATTACAGGTTTGAGCCACCAAACCCAGCAGATTTGTGATATTTTTGTGCCCATGTAAGAACTGATTATTTTGACATTCTTTTTTATGCTACACTCTAATTCTTGTGATATTAACCTCTGTGAAATACAAAAGCAGAACTTTGGGGCTTACGTCATAGTTGCTCCTGGATCAGCAGTCATCTGATTGGTCACAAAAACAGCCACATTATATTCTGCATCAAGAAATAAAATTAACTGTAGTTACTGCTGGGGCTGCTTGTGTCACTCCCTGTACAATCCCCTTTTGTAGGGCAGGAAAATAATGTATGTCTTTCATACACAACACTAATATCCACCAGTGCCATTACAGTTAGTAAAATACATGTTAGTTAGTGTCATCCACCAGTGCCATTACAGTTAGTAAAATACATGTTCATTTAAAGAAAAGAGACAAAATTAAGAAACATGTGAGAAGAGAAATATAAATATAAAAATTCCTTTGTTTAGATTTCAGAGTTTAGAAATATTATATTATAAAATTTTTTTTTTTTTGAGTTGGAGTCTCACTCCCTCACCCAGGCTGGAGTGCAGTGGCACACATGCTCACAGCCTCGATCTACTAGCCTCAGGCTATCCTTCCTCCTCAGCCTTCCAAGTAACTGAAAATACAGGTATGCGCCACCATGCCCAGCTAATTTTTTATTGTAGAGATGAGGTCTCACCAAGTGGCCCAGGCTGTTCTCAAACCCGTGGGCTCAGGCAATCTTCTCACCTCAGCCTCCCAAAGAGCTAGGATTATAGGTGTGAGCCACCGTGCCCAACCTGTGATTTTATTTATTTATTTATTTATTTATTTTCTGCTTCTCTTTCTCCTCCTCTGTAGCCCCTGACACACTGCTGCTACTCGAGTCATAATTTTATTTTTTAAAAGAGTAGGCCGGGCTTGGTAGCTTAGCCTGTAATCCCAGCACTTTAGGAGGCCGAGGCGAGTGGATTACCTGAGCCCCCAGGTTTGAGACCCACCCGGGAAACTGGGGGAGACCTCACATCTACAATAAATCAAAAATTAGCCGGGCATGGTAGCGTGCGCTTATAGTTCCAGCTACCTGGAAGTCTGAAGTGGAAGGATCGCCAGAATCCAGCAGGTCGAGGCTGTGGTGGCTGGTAGCATGCCACTGCACTACAGTCTGGGTGACAGAGTGAGGCTCCAACTCAAAAAAAAGAAAAAAAAGAGTATTGCCCCCTGACATTATTCTGAGTCTCTCTGTAAAGCATACTTAGCAAACATAGTCACAGATGCCATTCTGATGTTGCCAGTATATTTTAAAGATATACCTTCTGAGATTTTTTGAAGTCGTGACAACATCTGGGCTAGTTTTTGCTGCCGTTCAGCCAACTCTCCACGCCCACTGAAATCCACTCGAAAAAGTGCCATTATTGAATCAATGATCTGCACATAATAAACATAAAAATAAATACACATTTGGAAATGGAAGGAAGAAGTTAATCTGAATAGAGATCAGTAGAAGAAAATATATGTTAAATAGCTCTGTGGGAACATAATTAAAACTTGTACCAATAACTTGAAGATGCCAGCTTCTTCATGGAACTTTGCAGCTACATAATCAAGCAGCTCCATCTGATGTTCACCTGGTGGGAAATGCAGTAAGAAAATGTTAGAAAAGTTAGAAAAAACAGAGGCTAAGATTATTCATGTCCTTGGGGACCAGGTAAAAGATAGTCCTTGAAGGAGTCTCTGATTTATGATTTTATTAAATATGATTGCATATTCTGCTTTAGCATACGTTCCCAATGCTACATTATCCAAAAAATAATGTTACTCTGCATTTCAAAGACAAAGAATAAGAAATAATTTTTTTTTTGACCTGCTGGGCTTCGGGGATCCTTCCGCCTCAGCCTTCCAAGTAGCTGGAACTACAGGCTTGAGCTACCACACCCAGCTAATTTTTTTTTATTTATTGTAGAGATGAGGTCTCGCCAAGTTGTCCAGGTGGTCTCGAACCCGCGGGCTCAGGCAATCCACTCACCTCAGCCTCCCAAAGTGCGGGATTACAGGCTGAGCCACCGAGCCCGGCTAAGAAATAATTTAAGGGCATTTTATTTTATAAGGACTTACCAGACTTTATCTTTTATGGACTGACTAAATTAAGTTCAAGAAAAGTAAAATAAAGAAAAGAACAGTGTCAAAATGTATCTTCTGACTGGGTGCAGTGGCTCACATATGTAATCATAGCACTTTGGAAGGCTGAGACAGGCGGATTGCTTGAGTCCAGGAGTCTGAGACCAACCTGGGCAACACAGTGAAATCTCATCTCTATAAAAAGTCAGAAAGCTGGAAGGCTGAGGTGGAAGGATTGCCGGAGCCCAGCAGGTCGAGGCTGCGGTGGCCGGGAGCGGCAACTGCACTCCAGTCTGGGCGACAGAGTGAGACTCCAACTCAAAAAAAAAAAAAAAAGTCAGAAAGCTAGCTGGGCATGGTGGCATACACCTGTAGCCCTAGCTACTCAGGATGCTGAGGTGGAAAGATTGTCTGAGCCCAGGAGGTCGAGGCTGCCGTGAGCCATGATCATCATGATCATGCCACTGCGCTCCAGCCTGGGTGACAGAGTGACACCCCACTCAAAAAAAAAAAAAAAAAAAATATATATATATATATGTCTTTCAAATAGTAAATCAGTTGCCAATCTTACATTGACCCAAGCATCCAACCACATGGAGCTCTTACTAGTATATGCACGCGCATAAAGTACATTGTCCAGCACTGCATTATGATCTACATTGAAGCGATCAGCAATGTCCCGAAGGCGATCTGGACGACTGGAGTATGTCAAGATTAAGGATTCAATAAATCAATTCCAAAATAACTTTAGACAACTTCAAAACAAAGTATCTTAAGTAATCAAGTGAACAGAGGACAAATTCTGGAGGGTGCTAATAATTACTTAAAGTGTATACCAGATTTTATTTTTCACAAATGCCTCCACTTACTTTAGGTAGTGGTAATGGTCCTAGAAATAGTAAGGCAGTAATAAATTTAAATTATAAATTCTTAGGCCAGGGGCAGTGGCTCACCCCTATAATCACAGCACTTTGGGAGGCCGAGGTGAGAGGATTGCCTGAGCCCATGGGTTGGAGACTAGTCTGGACAACCTGGTGAGACCTCATGTCTACAATAAATAAAAAAAATTAGCTGAGCATGGTGGTGCGTGCCTGAAGTTCCAGCTACTTGGAAGGCTGAGACAGAAAGATTACCTGTTCCCAGCTGGTCAAGGCTGCATTGGCTGTGAGCGTGCCATTGCATTCCAGCATGAACAACAGAGACTCCAACTCAAAAAAAAAAAGAAAGGCTAAAATGAAATGCATGTTTATGGTCTCATTTCACTGTATTTATATTGTTTATATAGCACTGATCATACTATAGTTGTAAAGCAAGGATTATTTATAATCTTATTTGTAACACTTGCAAGTAATTCAATAAATGTTGAATTGAATTGTGTTTAGGATTTCCAAGTCATCTATATTGTAATGTATTATATATGTTCTTTAGAGCTTCAGCGACAGCGACTAAAATCTTTTACTGCTATTGAGTATACCTAGTAAATGTTTTTGTGGACAAGTCAAGGAAGACAGGGAATTGAAAATGGCAATAAAAATCTTTTTCACCATGTCAGTTTCTACAAAACCCTGACACCATGTGACCAGGGGTGTAAAATTGGGTTTACACTGAAGGGAAGTTCAAATCAATCTACAAATATTGTTAACTGATTACCACATGAAATTGATTACTATGCTAACCAATTACTAAGGCAAAGCATTATGGAGAATATAAAAAGTCATAAAACAATATATGCCATAAGTAAGTTTATTTTTTAATTTTTTTGTTTTTTTGAACTCTCTTTTTTTTTTTTTTGAGTTGGAGTCTCACTCAATCACCCAGACTGGAGTGCAGTGGCCGCTCCCGGCCACCACAGCCTTGACCTGTTGGGCTCTGGCGATCCTTCCACCTCAGCCTTCCAAGTAGCTGGAACTACAGGTGCATGCTACAAGTAAGTTTATTTAATTTATTTATTTGCTTATATATTTATTTGAGTCAGCGTCTTAGTCGCCCAGGCTGGAGCCACAGTGGCATGCTCATGGCCACCGCAGCCTCGACCTGCTGGGTTCAGGTGATCTTTCTGCCTCAGCCTTCCAAGTAGCTGGAATTACAGGCACGCACCACCACGTCTAACTAATTTTTTTAACTTAACATAGAGATGATGTCTCGCCATGTTGCTCAGGATGGTCTTGAACCTGTGGGCTCAGGCAATCCTCTCGCCTTGACCTCCCAAAGTGCTGGAATTACAGGCATGAGCCATCACCCTGGCCATGCCCTTGGCAAGTTTAACACATAATTAAGGAGATAAGATACGAACTTATAAAAAGAAGACTCAAGGGACATCACTATAAGTGCAAGAAACACCTAAAGAAAGAACATCTGAAGGTGGCCCTTGCCACAGTACCTCCTACCCCCACCCAGCTGTTCTCTCTTACATATGACTTAGCTCCTAACTTACCTCCTACCCCACTCAGCCTCTCCCTTACATATGACTTAGCTCCTAACTATTTCTCTGTATTGCTCTTGGTAAAATCCAAATTGCCCAAACTGTGGCTGCTCATCTGCAAGTATGACTTCTCCCTCTCAAAGAATCATCTTTCATAAACTATTTTTTTTTTTTTTGAGTTGGAGTCTTACTCCGTTGCAGTGGCACACTCACAGACACTCCAGCGTCTACTTGCTAGGCCCTGGCCATCCTTCCACCTTAGCCTTCCAAGTAGCCGGAACTACAGGCACATGCTACCATGCCTGGCCTTGCAAGGTCTCACCAAGTTGCCTGGGCTGCTCTCGAACCCATGGGCTCAGGCAATCCACTCGCCTTGGCCTCCCAAAGTGCTGGGATTATAGGCTGAGCCACCGAGCCCGGCCTCATCAACTATTTCTGAAACTAGCCAAATTCCAGTTGAGGCTCCTTGCTAAAGCACTATACAACACCCACCCTTCTTCCCTAAGTTAGAAGGCTCCATGAGAGTCTTCTTATGCCTAGCATTTCCGAATAAAGACTTCTGCAAGTTCTCTGGTCATTTTCTTTTACATGAGTATTTTAGAAGTACATTCTATAATAGATTGAGAAAGACAAAGTTTTCTAAATTGAGTAATTAGAGAAGATTAGAAAAAGCAAGCCTTGAAATGAGAGTCTTAAAGGATTAGTATGATTCAGAAAGATTGTGAGATGGCAATAGAGGGAGCAAATATCCCATAGGATAGAAATACAACATGCAAATTTCTCTATGACCAGCCAAAATAACATTCAAGAATGAAAACAAAGTAAAGGCATTTTCAGACATATTGGAGCCCAAAGTTTACCACTTGGATTGCCTTTCTGAAGGAAGTACTTGAGTTGGCATTACAGCAAAACAAACATACAGGAAAGAATAAGATTTGAGATTAAATAAATCATAACGAATAAACAAAAATCTTTTTTTGTTTTGTTTTGTTTTTGAGTCAGAGTCTCACTGTTACTCAGGCTGGAGTGCAGTGGCACGCTCACAGCCATCACAGCCTCGACCTACTGGGCTCAGGCAATCCTCCTGCCTCCTGCCTCAGCCTTGGCAAGACCTCATCTCTACGATAAATCAAAAAATTAACCGGGTGTGGTAGCGCGCGCCTGTAGTTCCAGCTACTCGGAAGGCTGAGATGGAAGGATCGCCGGAGCCCAGCAGGTCGAGGGTGCGGTGGCCAGGAGCGGCCATTGCACTCCAGTCTGAGCGACAGAGTGAGACTCCAACTCAAAAAAAAAAAAAAAAAAAAAAAAAAATTTCAGCTGGGCACAGTGGCTCATGCCTATAATCCCAACACTTTGGGAGGCCGAGGTGAGAGGATGGTCTGAGCCCACAGGTTCAAGACCCGACTGAGCAACTCGGCAATACCTCATCTCTACAATAAGTTAAAAAAAAATTAGCCTGGCATGGTGATGCGTTCCTGTAGTTCCAGCTATTGGAAGGCTGAGGTGGAAGGATCGCCTGAGCCCAGCAGGTTGAGGCTGAGGTGGCTGGGAGCATGTGCCACTGCCCTCCAGACTGGTGACAGAGTGAGACTCCAAAAAAAACCAAAAACAAATGTCTGGTTGGTCGCAGTGGTGCAAGATTGTAATCCCAGCATTTTGGGAGGCCGAGGTGAGGGGATTGCCTGAGCCCACGGTTTCGAGAACAACCTGGGCAACTTGGCGAGACCTCATCTCTACAATAAATCAAAAAATTAGTCGGGCCGGGCTCGGTGGCTCAGCCTGTAATCCCGCGCCTTTGGGAGGCTGAGGTGAGTAGATTGCCTGAGCCGGCGGGTTCGAGACCTGCCTGGGCAACGAGACCTCATCTCTACCATAAATCTAAAAATCAGCCGGGTGTGGTAGCGCATGCCTGTAATTCTGGCTACTCGGAAGGCTGAGGCAGAAGAATCGCCGGAGCCCAGCAGGTCGAGGCTGCGGTGGCCGGGAGTGGCCATTGCACTCCAGTCTGGGCAACTGAGTGAGACTCCAACTCAAAAAAAAAAAAAAAAAAAATTAGTCGGGCGTGGTAGCATGCACCTGTAGTTCCAGCTACTTGGAACACTGAGGCGGAAGGATTACGTGAGCCCAGGAAGTCAAAGCTGCGGTGGCTGTGAATGTGCCACTGCACTTGAGCTTGTGCAGTAGAGTGTGAATCCAACTAAAAAAAAAAAAAAAAAAAGAAGATTATTGACTCACTCAGAGTCATGGTCTCAAATAAAAGAAAGGTATGAAAGAAGCAAAAGCAAAGAAGGAAAAACGGGCAGAGCCTGTTTGGGTAATAGAAAGAATTGCAGTTTAATTAAAGCGTTAGATATTTCAGAATAGAAGTTCAGAAAGGTGGCTGGGTGTAGTGGCTGAAGCCTGTGATTCCAGCACTTTGGGAGGCTGAGACAAGAGTATTGTCTGAGCCCAGGGTTTGAGACCAGCCTGGGCAACTTGGTGAGACCTTGTCTTTACAATAAATCAAAAAATTAGCTGGGTGTGGTGGTACATGCCTGTAGTTCCAGCTACTTGGAAGGCTGAGGCAGAAGCATCACCTGAGCCCAGCAAGTCAAGGCCACAACGGCAGTGAGTGTGCCACTGCACTCCAGCCTGGGTGACAGTGAGACTCCAACTCAAAAAAAAAAAACAGAAAGAAAGAAAGAAAAGAAAGAAGAAAGATAACCGGGGTATTAGACATGAAGGGTTTTGCTAGGAAGTGATGAGAAATTGATTTAGTTGGAAGCAACAGGAATAAAAAGAAAAGTACAAGAAATACTAGAGAGGAAAATTGATAGGACTTGACCATATTTGGTAGACAAGGAAAGAGAGATTTGAAAAACCACTTTCAGGTTTTTTATCTAGATTCTGGGATAATAATGATGCTAATGATAGAACTGGGAAGATCATGTTTCAGAGAAAAGGTGATGTTTCATTTTAATGTGTTAGATGTGAGGTATAGGAGGATATCCGGATGGTAGTCAGAATTTTTAGATTCAGATTGGGAAAGAGGTAGGGCCAAAGATAAGGATGAAGTAACCAAGGAGGAAAGAGAACTTACAAAGAAATAAGAGAAGAGAACAAAGAATATAACTTTAGGGTGTGCCTATATTTAGGAAGAAGACTAAAATGAGGAACCCACAGAAATAGAGGAAGTAAAAGGAAATCCGGAAAAGTCAAGCAAAAGGAAAGTTTCAAGAAGAAAAGAATAGTCAGTAATGTTTCACACAGAGAAAGAGAGATTTTTCAGGGGCAGACTGAAATTTTTTGATTTATTGTAGAAACAAGGTTTCGGTTTCGCCAAGTTGCCCAGGCTGGTCTTGAACCTCTGGGCTCCAGCAAGCAACTCTCTTGCCTCAGTCTCCAAAAGTCCTGGGGATTACAGACATGAGCCAACACACTTGGTTTTTTTTTTTTTTTTTTTTTTTTTTTTTTTAGAGAGAGTCTCGGTCATGCGGGCTGTAGTGCAGTGGTGTGATCATAGCTCACTGCAACCTCAACCTCCTAGTTTAAGCGATCCACCTACCTTAGCCTACTGAGTAGCTGGGACTACAGGCAAGTGTCATCACGCCTGGCTAAATTTTAAGTTATTTTTGTAGAGATGGAGTCTTACTATATTGCCCAAATTTGAATTCCTGGCATCAAGTGATCCTCGTGCTTCAGCCTCCCAAAGCGCTGGAATTACAGAAGTGAGCCACTATGTCCAGCCAATAATCTTACTATTAGGCAACATCTTTGGAGAAGTAAGAGGATTAAAAATAAATAAAATATATCCTCTCATGTATTCATTTTGTTAGTTTTATAACAAACTCATGTGGAGAAGTGAAACTTTATTAAATAAAAAGTTATTTGAGAACTTGACCAGAAATTGTTTTCCCCGTAACTTTTCTCATTATTGCTAGTTTATAAAATGATTACAAAAATAATGTATTTTTAACTCTCTTTTGTAGTTACATTACTGTATCACATTACTATGTTAGCACTTAAGTAAAAGGGTTACAAAGTATTTTCTGTATCAATGAAGATAATCTTTCCTCCGGGGTAGCCACCAGCTCCTGGAAGTTGAGCTGTCACTAGGAAGCAATAAAAAAATTAATATTAATTAGGAATGCATAAACTTTGTACAAATGAATATATAAATAAACATGGGATTTATACTGATGGCAACTCTGTAGTAAATTTAGCAGAGTCATGATCCCTTAGTTTCTAAACATCATGTTATATTTTCACATTACTTAGCCAGTGATGAAATTAGAAGTATTCTGCTAGCATAGCCATAATTCAACAAAGAATTTCAATATTTCTCACAATGGGAGATAGTTATGAAGGTTAGTTCTCCCAAAGAATGGAGGTAGAATTTAAGATTGCTAACTTTCTTTCTATAAGAAATAATCAGCCGGGCTTGGTGGCTCAGCCTGTAATCCCGCTCTTTGGGAGGCTGAGGTGAGTGGATTGCCTGAGCCCGCGGGTTCGAGACCCGCCTGGGCAACTTGGCGAGACTTCATCTCTACAATAAAATTAAAAAAAAAATTAGCCAGGTGTGGTAGTTCCAGCTACTTGGAAGGCTGAGGCGGAAGGATTGCCGGAGTCCAGCAGGTGGAGGCTGTGGTGGCCGGGAGCGTGCCACTGCACTCCAGTCTGGGCAGAGTGAGACTCCAACTCAAAAAAAAAAAAAAAAAGAAAAGAAATAATCAAGGGGTAGGGAAAAGAAAAAAAGAAAATTTGTAATTATATTACAAATATAATTTATACTATCTAACTCATTTGTTTCCTTTCAATTAATGTAAGTGAAATTTAAAAAATGCATTTACTTTGTATGTAGAAGTATTATAATCGTTAACAGTAATGAGCTACTTTGTACCACGTACATGCATTATTTCATTTACTTTTCTTTTTCTTTTTTTTTTGAGTTGGAGTCCTCACTCTGTCGCCCAGACTGGAGTGCAGTGGCCGCTCCCTGCCACCGCAGCCTCGACCTGCTGGGCTCCGGCGATCCTTCCGCCTCAGCCTTCCAAGTAGCCGGAATTACAGGCATGCGCTACCACGCCTGGCTGATTTTTTTATTTATTGTAGAGATGAAGTCTCACCGCCCAGGTGGGTCTTGAACCAGTGGGCTCAGGCAATCCACTCACCTCAGCCTCAATTACTTTTCAAAACAATCCTAAGACTTGGCACTATCATTATTTCTATTTTATTGATGGGGAAAATTATAGAGGTGAAGTAACTTGCCCAAGGTCACACAGCTATTAATGGTAGAGCTAAGACTGGAGTCAGGCGTTTTGAGTCCAGAACACCCTTGTTAACCACTTTGCCAAGCTCCTTCTATTTCTTTTTTTTTTTTGAGTTGGAGTCTCACTCTGTCACCCGACTGGGGTGCAGTGGCCGCTCCCGGCCACCGCAACCTCGACCTGCTGGGCTCCAGCGATCCTTCTGCTTCAGCCTTCCGAGTAGCTGGAACTACAAGCGCGCGCTACCATGCCCAGCTAATTTTTGATTTATTGTAGAGATGAGATCTCACCAAGTTGGCCACGCGGGTCTCGAACCTGCGGGCTCAGGCAATCCACTCACCTCAGCCTCCCAAAGGTGCGGGATTACAGGCTTAGCCACTGAGCCCGGCTTGCTCCTTCTATTTCATTCAAATACATGCCCGATAGTATCTTTGTTGTTGTTCTTGTTTTTTTTTTTTTTTTTGAGTTGGAGTCTTACTCTGTCACCCAGGCTGGAGTGCAGTGGCATCCTCATCCACTGCAGTCTCAACCACTGGGCTCAGGTGATCCTTCTGCCTCAACCTTCCATGTAGCCGGAACTACAGGCACACACTACCACGCCCGGCTAATTTTTTGATTTGTTGTAGAGAAGAGGTCTCACCAAGTTGCCCAGGCTGGTCTTGAACTATGGGGCTCAGGCAAGCCTCTGGCCTCGGCCTCCCAAAGTACTGGAATTACAGGCATGAGCCACTGCGCCCAACCCCAATAGTATCTTTGTAAACAAGGAGGTATCTTTGCCTTTTTTTTTTTAAATGTGTTTTTAAGTATCTCTGAAGGCCAGCCTTATTTCATGGAAAGTAGGTCTAGGCCTCAATAGATTTTGTATCATTCTTGCAAAAAAAAAAATTTAGAAAAGATAGAATGGCAAAAATTGAGACAGTGGACCCCTTTTCTCACCAACACACTCATATACCCATTTACCTTCTCCCTCTTTCCATTTAGGTGTTCACAGTGCAGCATATACAGCATCAGCTCAACCATCACACATTCAAACACGAGCTATGTAACCATGAGTAATTTACTTAATATCCTTGAGTTTTAGCATCCTTGCAAATTTTCTCAGATTACAAGAGATTATTTAAAGTACCAGGCACATAGTAGATGTTTAGTAAGTAATAGCTATAATCATTCTTATTATTGTTGTTATGAATCCCTACCACAGAGGGTATGAGAGAGCTGGGTTTTTCCGGTACGAAATTCTGTGAAATAGAGAAAAGATAATAAAAAACATGCATAGTTAGATCTTTTCATAAGGAATAAAACATGGCCTCAGATATATTACTCTTTTCCAACTGTAAAATCACACTCATAAAGCACCTCGTGGGTCACAAATGAATTTTGTATGTGTGAATTCCAATAGTAAAAATAATTTTAATGTTTTTTTTTTTCAAAAAACTCTCCTTTAGATAAAAATTAATTTAAATCAAATCATCTTAGAAATAGTTATATAAGGCTGGGCTCGGTGGCTCAGCCTGTATTCCCAGCACTTTGGGAGGCTGAGGCAAGTGAATTGCCTGAGCCCACAGGTTCAAGACCCACCTGGGGCAACTTGGCAAGACCTCGTCTCTACAATAAATAAAAAATTAGCTGGGCATGGTAGCACATGCCTGTAGTTCCAATTACTTGGAAGGCTGGGGCGGAAGGATCACCAGAGTCCAGCAGGTTGACGCTGGGGTGGCCGTGAGTGTGCTACTGCACTACAGTCTGGACGACTGAGCGAGACTCCGACTCAAAAAAAAAAAAGAAAGAAATAGTTATATAAATGAAAGTTTAAGATCCTACTACAACCAGCCTGAGTAACTTGGCAAGACCTCATCTCTACAATAAATAAAATAATTTGCACGGCATGGTGGTGCATGCTTGTAGTTCCAGTTACTTGGAAGGCTGAGGTGGAAGGATCGCCTGAGCCCAGCAGCTGTGAGCATGCCACTACTGCACTCCAGCCTGGGTGACAGAGTGAGACTCCAGCTCAAAAAAACAAAAACAAACAAACAAACAAACAAAAACCCTACCACAGAAAGTTTGTGGCTTTCCTGATGAACTGAGGTCCTCAAGGGGAGCTGAAGTAGTCTCAAATTGGTGGCATCCCTTAGCTACCAATAGAAGCAAATTCTCTCTGGAGGAAAACTTTCCTACTTACCAATTTAGGTATACTGAACTCCCATATATTAAAATCAAGCAATAAGCTCACAAATACCAATAAATACACAAGAAGGTAAGCCACTAAGACTGAATCAACAGAAATGATGTAAACCAGTTTTAGTTCCCCAAGTCAACAGAAAAACAAACAAAAACAGATTTCCCCAAGAACTGCAAATATTGGAATAATGAGGAAAGAAAGAATTTAATCTTTGTGTTCTGGAACATTTATTGCCTAGAAATAAAGTCAGACTCATTATTCAGTTATACTGTTCAAAGGAATAAGGGGAAAACATTAAATTCCTTGTATAGGAATCACAAAAGGATGAAAAGTACCAATAAGACCCATCAGTTAATGTTTGTATATATTTTTATTGCAGTCCAAAATGATCCTGTATTACAATAATTGAGATTTCATCTTAAGTTCCAAGATAGATATAATTTACTGTTGTTTAATTATGTGTGTATATACATGTAGATATATGTATACAGATATATGTGTATTTTTCATATAACAAAATAGTGAGGTTCTACCTACCTCCAAAAGCTTCCGTGATTGCCATGCTTTCAATTCCACCCCCTAGCAACTTACTGGAAATAGAAAGAAAGCATTCATAACAGGAACAGAAATAGGGATATTAAAAAAGGAGAGTGTATTCATATTGCTAATATCTATTTCTCTGTCTTACCTATCATCTATCTACCTATCTGTACAACATGAACAGGAATTCTTTCTTAGCTGAACAGATGGCATTCCGCCTGCTCAGATCACAGGTTCTATTGTGCATGGGCAGGTAGGTTAGCAAAACAATTTATAAGCCCTGCTGTTCTTACCTGCAAGTATCAATAGTAAATGGGAAATACTGGGTGCTGTAGGCTTAAAAAATAATAATAGGCCGGGCGTGGTGGCTCATGCCTATAATCCCAGAACTTTGGGAGGCAGAGGTGAGAGGATTGCCTAATTCCAGGGGCTAGAGACCAGCCTGAGCAACTCATCTCTACAATAAATTTTTAAAAATTTGGCTAGGCTTGATGGCATGCGCCTGTAGTTCCAGCTACTTCAAAGGCTGAGGCTGAAGGTCGCCTGAGCCCTGAAGGTTGAGACTGTGGTGGCCATAAGCATGCCACTGCACTCCAGCCCAGGTGACAGAGTGAGACTCCAACTCAAAAATAAACATACAAGGCCAAGGTGAGTGGATTTCCTGAGCCCGTGGGTTCAAGACCAGCTCAGGCAACTTGGGAGACCTTGTCTCTACAATTAAAAAAAAAAATTGGCCGAGTGTGGTAGCACGGGCCTGTAGTTCTGGCTACTTGTAAGGCTGAGGTGGGTCACTGGAGCCCAGCAGGTCAACTCTGGGGTGGCTGTGAGTGTGCCACTGCATTCCAACCCTGGGTGACAGACTGAGAGTCCAACTCAAAAATAAATAAATAAACAAAAAACCTTGTATATAGTTTCTATTGGCATGACTTTTGGGATATGATTACTGATCAGACAAACCATTGAGAGACATGGATAAACCAGTAGGTTTAAGAGAGCAAGACAAAAGTAAATTGAAGCAATGTTGAAGTGGGGGCTGCAGGCTTCAATGAGGAAAAGAAAAATCTAGATACTGACCTGGATAACTTAAGTCTAAAGGATATGGGCTGAGAGATAATCCTATTTGGAGGGAAAACAGTTGGAGCTCCTATAGGCCTAGCAACTATTACAGGTAGTTTTACTTATCCTTCCTGATCTTGAGAAAAATCAGCCTGAAAAGCTACAGAACTGGAAAATTCCAGACAAAATTTCTTTTTTTTTTTTTTGAGTTGGAGTCTCACTTGGTCGCCCAGACTGGAGTGCAGTGGCCGC
The DNA here is from genome assembly GCF_000164805.1 of Carlito syrichta. Taxonomy (NCBI): domain Eukaryota; kingdom Metazoa; phylum Chordata; class Mammalia; order Primates; family Tarsiidae; genus Carlito; species Carlito syrichta. The sequence continues at coordinate 51,182 of NW_007241239.1, forward strand.
TCCCGGCCACCGCAGCCTCGCCTGCTGGGCTCTGGCGATCCTTCCACCTCAGCCTTCCAAATAGCTGGAATTACAGGCGCGCGCTACCACATCCAGCTGATTTTTTGATTTATTGTAGAGATGAGGTCTCACTGCCCAGGCGGGTCTCGAACCCGCGGGCTCAGGCAATCCACTCACCTCAGCCTCCCAAAGGCGCGGGATTACAGGCTAAGCCACCGAGCCCGGCTGACAAAATTTCTTATAGATATGCAGTCTCAATCAACTGAAAAGTGTAAACTAAAAATAAAATCCTAAGCACCTCAACCAACTGAATGGACCCCCTCTTGGCCAAGGGGACCCCAGAAAAACCCTAAAAACTAAATTCCTGGCCATGATAGGGAGGGAGGTTGGACACACCTTGTTATATTCCCTCCTTTTGGAGTTTGGGCACAACTGACCAGCATTAACATTAAAATAGAAATCATAAGACTGACAGAACAGACTCTGTGACAATAAGATACCAAATTATACATGAGATCCAAAGTCATGCAAGGCAAAGGTCAAGTCCTACAAACAGTTAAATAGATTTTCTTTTCTTCTGCCTCAGCCTTCCAAGTAGCTGGAACTGCAGGTGTGTGCCACCACACCCAACTTAAAAAAAAAAAATTAATCCAGTATAATGTGGCATACTTTTCAATCTGACTCTAGTATAGCATCACATGACAGATAGCAGACCTCTTTATATTAATTGAAGGGTTTTTTTGTACTGACTTCAACTCTTTTGATAACAAAACTTAATTCTTTTCTTTTCTTTCTTTTTTTTTTTTAGAAACAAGGTCTCCCTTCATTACCAAGGCTGGAATGCAGTGGTGCAATCATAACTCACTGCAACCTGGAACTTCTGGGCTCTAGTGATCCTCTCATCTCAGTCTTCTGAGTAGCTAGGACTTACAGGCATGTGCCACCAAGCCTGGCTAATTTTAAAATTTTTTGTAGAGATGGAGTCTCGCTATTTTGCCCAGGCTGGTCTTGAACTGCTAGCTTCAGATGATCCTCCTGCCCTAGTGCTGGGATTATAGATGTGAACATTGTGCCTGACCACAAAACTTAACTCTTTCAACCAGTAGCCAACTAAAGAATCCTTAAAACTCACCTATGACTTATAAACACCTGTTTAGAGATGTCTTGCCTTTTTAGGCTAACTGATGTATACTTTCCATGTAAAGATTTATAATTTTACCAACAATTCTTGTGTCCCTAAATTATAAAACCAAACTGTAACCTGACCGCCTTGGTAAGCCACTGTGTCCAGTCAAAACTTGCTAGCTTTATAAATGGACTTAAAACTTAAGGAAAAATGTGTAACAGTTTAGTGAGTTAAATATTAATTTTTTTTTTGAGTTGTAGTCTCACTCTGTCACCCAGGCTAGAGTGCAGTGGCATGCTCACAGCCACCACAGCCTCAACCTCCTGGATTCAGGCAGTTCTTCTACCTCAGCTTTCCAAGTAGCTGGAACTACAGGCACGCACCACTGCACCTGCCTAATTTTTTGATTTATTGTAGAGATGAGGTCTCGCCAAGTTGTCCAGGCTGATCTCGAACTCATGATCTCAGGCAATCCTCTTATCTCGGCCTCGTAAAGTGCTGGGATTATAGGCGTGAGTCACCATGCCTGGCCTAAATATTAAGTTTTAAAAATCCACAGGGACCGGGCTCGGTGGCTCAGCCTGTAATCTCGCGCCTTTGGGAGGCTGAGGTGAGTGGATTGCCTGAGCCCGCGGGTTCGAGACA